>NC_084623.1:22338245-22485745 GCF_033978795.1 Nerophis ophidion | reverse complement strand
ACAGATACCACATTAACACACTCATTGGTACTGTTAAATACCAGTATCGATTCCCAGCAACAAGAAGTTATTGGTACTGTATCGGTTTAAATGTGAAAGTCACACGGTCCTATTTTACACATTAAATTATGTCTATTTATTGCATTTTCCTTTCTAATGATGACAAAAAAAAATCTGTCATACCAAATATTGACACAATTGCATGTTCTTTCTAACTTTTAGTCCCCGTTAAACCGGTAGAAGCATCAAGTGGCGCGGTTACTAAGAAAATCTCACAAACGTTGGGAAAGTGTGGCTCAGATGTCCCTTAAGGCTTTTTTTTTTTTCTCTCTCCCCTCCACTCCTGTCGCAAACACATGCAGCTCAACATGGCGACTTTCCCTGTTAGAACATCCAGAAATAGCTTGCCTGTGGGCTGTTAGTTCCAGTTCAATCACTGATAGAAGCTAGGGACTTTTTTCCCTCGCTTTGAACTTCAAAAACACCAGAATTGCATCTTTTGACCCAAATTGCGCCGTTTAACTTCATTCCCATCAATTGAATCTGACGTGTATACATTTTTTAATAAATATTGTTTTCAATCAACCTTTAAAAAAAAAAAAATGTCATTACCGTTATTGTGCGGAAATGCATCTGATCTAAAAGGCATCCCGAGCCATTGGATTCAATAAAAATTGCTCTCTGTCCAAACAGTCATATTCTAAAAGCAATGTAATCATGAAAATGTTTTTTGCCTACTCATAAAAAACAAGCGTTTTTATTATCTTTAATGGTACTGTCTGGCAACCCCATCTTCAATGATCAAATAGGATCGTTCTTTTTTAATGCTACTTTTCTATCTGGCACACAAATGACATATTTTACTGTTCAGTTAAATGGCTTTTACTTTCTACTATAACATCTTTTCAAATGTTGAATTGTGCCCTCAAAAATGAAACTTTCATGGTGAACTGTCCATTATCTCTGATGAAAATCAAAGACATCTTGTTTTTTTAGGGGGTTTTGTTGGTTCCTTTGATCTCCTTCCCCCTCTTTGTTCCTGTGGTTTAGTGGTGGAGGTTCAGGACCGGACAAGGAGGCACAGCCGGTCCTCATTGGTAATGGCCGTTATAACGCCGCGAGTGAAACCAGAAAGACGCCAGACAATTCCGCAGCAGACGGCCGGGCCGTGCTTGCTTCCTCTTCCTGTAGGTGTCTACTCCCTCCATGCCAGGGGTTTCTTCTCTGTGGTTCGTGAAAAGCCCGATAATAATGCATGCTACACTATACGGAAACAGTTATGTGTCTTTAAATAAGGCAAAAAAAATAATTGTAGAGCGCTTCGACATTTAGGCCATGCCCCCCACATTATAGAACAGGGGTCGGGAACCTTTATAGCTGAGAGAGCCAGGAATCCAAATATTTTAAAATGTATTTCCGTAAGAGCCATATAATATTTTTTTTAACACTGAACACAACTAAACGTGGGCATTTTTAAGTAAGACCAACATTTATAGAGTATAATAGCTCTCTTATTATTTGTAATAACATTGTTATTCTGAAGCGAACTGTGGAAGGGGCGTGGCCTGCGGGCCTGCAGCGAAGCAGGGTGTGCCAGGACCGGCCTCGAAATCAGCGACAGGTGCGTAAATGGCCCACCTGGGCCTTGTTATCTTATCACCTGTCGCTCTGTTATAAGCAGCAGCCAGGAGGAGAGACGGGGTTGGGGCTGGAGCCAGAGTGCGAAGGAGAACAAAGAGAAAAAGACAATTGCTGGAAAGCAACGGAGAGACTTATTGAAAAATAAAAAATATTGCAACCCTGAAACAGGCTCTCATGTTGGTGCTTGGTGGTCTGAAGAACCCCCAGGAGGGCAAACCCTAAACTAATCAATAATAAATAAATCACTTTTTACCCTTGATGCAACTTCTTGAACAAGTGCGGTGGAAAAAAGGATGGATGGATTTAAATGCATGAGCATGTTTTATATTTTGCACGTTATTTTTAACACTTTGATTACAAGTGGAATCATTCATTACTTATTGTGTTAAGCAGAGTAAGCTCAGATTTATCCGAGAGCCAGATGCAGTCATCAAAAGAGCCACATCTGGCTCGCGAGCCACAGGTTCCCTACCCCTGTTATAGAAGAACTAAATAGTTTTATAAAATATAATCCACACAGATTAACAAGTGCCAAAAATATTGTAAATGTTTATTTACATACTGTAATTGTTTCCAAATGGTGTCTGTAACATGGCAGTAAAACGGCTGATCATACAAAACAGAGGTCATCATTATGGACCCACTATCTGCGGACGCTAGCTCTCCGAACAGCTTAAAGGCCTCCTGAAATGAGATTTTCTTATTTAAACGGGGATAGCAGGTCCATTCTATGTCTCATACTTGACCATTTCGCGATATTGCCATATTTTTGCTGTACGGATTTAGTAGAGAACATCGACGATAAAGTTCGCAACTTTTGGTCGCTAATAAAAAAGCCCTGCCTTTACCGGAAGTAGCAGATGATGACATCACCGGTGTGAGGGCTCCTCACATCCTCACATTGTTTATAATGTGAGCCTCCAGCATCAAGAGCTATTCGGACTGAGAAAGCGACAATTTCCCCATTAATTTAAACGAGGATGAAAAATTTGTGGATGAGGATATTGACAGTGAAGGACTAGAAAAATAAATAAATAAATAACGTTTTTAAAAAAAAAGGTGATTGCATTGTGAGCGATTCAGATGTTTTTAGACACATTTACTAGGATAATTCTGGGAAATCCCTTATCTTTCTATTGTTTTGCTAGTGTTTTAGTGAGTTAAATAGGACCAGATAGTCGGAGGGGTGTGTCCACGGGTGTGTTGAGGCCAGTCTCTGAGGGAAGTCACGGCATTTGCATGGACGGCGCAAACTACGCTGATCTCCAGTAAGAGGCGACTTTTTACCACAATTTTGTCACCGAAACCTCCCGGTTGACAAGTGGTCGGGAACCATGTTCGCTTGACCGCTCTGATCCATAGTAAAGCTTCACCTCCGGGAATTTTAAACAAGGAAACACTGTGTGTTTGTGTGGCTAAAGGATAAAGTTTCCCAACTCCATCTTTCTACTTTGACTTCTCCAATATTAATTGAACAAATTGCAAAAGATTCAGCAACACAGATGTCCAAAATACTGTGTAATTGCGCGATGAAAAGAGACGACTTTTAGCCGTAAGTGGTGCTTAGCTAATATATCCCCTCCAACTAGTAACGTCACAAACACGCGTCATCATCGTGTCATCATTAAGGTGTGGTGCCCGGTAGACTGGGGTTTAGGACTAGCTAAGGGGCTAAATCTATTTTGTGTCTCGACCGATTAATCTTGGCTTGTAGGCTTAGGGCTGCTAAAAAATGGGCTAGTCGGCTCGCTACAGCTAACGCTAGCAAACGTGTTTGCGGCGTCTAAAGTTGCGAAATTACTCTGCTCTAACTGGCGGACACGGTCCTCTAGTAGGGCCAACCTATCCATGAGAACGGAGGATGGAGAGCAGGGAACCATACTCAAGTTGGTTCTTTCACCGAGTCGAGTTCTTTTTGTCTTCGGAGCAGTAGTAGCAGCGTAAGGGAGCAGACGCCTTCGGAGCGTAGCTGATTTGGACTGTGACTAACTTATTAGCTTTGTTAGCTTAGCTGTTAGCTTGCTGAGAAAAAGGCGGTGAGGCAGAAAGTGGGTGCTCTGTAAGTTTGATAAAACAGTGGTTCTTAACCTGGGTTCGATCGAACTCTAGGGGTTCGGTGAGTCGGCCTCAGGGGTTCGGCGTAGCCTCCGCCGCGAAGGTCAAGACACACCCGACTAATCGTGTGAATAAAAACTTCTTACCTATCTGCGTATAATGGATACGGCAACAGCAGAAGTCACACTGATTTGCTGTTGTGTATTTTGTTGTGAGTTCATGCACTGTGTTGGTTTTGTTCTTTGAACAAGGTGATGTTCATGCATGGTTCATTTTTTGTGCACCAGTAAAAAAAAAACATATAACTCTTTATTGAGTATGATAAAAATTAAACCATTTTATTTTTCACTAAAGAAGGGTTCGGTGAATGCAAATGTAAAACTGGTTGAGTTTGGTACCTCCGACGAGGTCTAGAACCACTGACTTAATATGTTTGAGAAGGAATAGAGAAAGCTGTAAAACACTTATAAGCACACAAGTAGAAAGATGGCACTTAGCTTTTTCGCAGCAGCAGATTTTTCCGCATGTTTTCGACTTTTAGTCGTCGCCCAAAAAAACCAATTAATACACAAACAGAACCATCTTACTCCAGCATCTTTATCACAGTGTTACTGTTCAATCTGTGTGTAAAGTTACAGTGGCCCAAAGTATTAGTTATACTTGGTAAATAAAGCATCTGCCTTGTTGTAAATAATATTTAGGCCTACTACGCTACTGTATCCTAATGGTTGTCTTTATGGTCGTAATTGGAGAGCCAATGACTTTCTGAGGTGGTACTTGGGGGAAAAAGGCCTAATCAAAACGTGTTTATTATTTTATTGATTAAACAGTGTAATTGTCATCTCTCAGTCATCTGTCCATTTCCATTTAGCAACAGATGGGGACGGCGTGGCGCAGTTGGGAGAGTGGCCGTACCTGGTTCGAGCCCCACCTTCTACCAACCCCGTCATGTCCGTTGGTTAGGGCCTTGCATGGCAGTTCCCGCCATCAGTGTGTGAATGTGTGAGTGAATGGGTGAATATGGAAATAGTGTCAAAACACTTTGAGTACCTTGAATGTAGAACAGCGCTATATAAGTATAATCCATTACAAACAAATTTCCCGAAAACTTAAAGTTCAAGTAAAGTACCAATGATTGTCACACACACACTAGGTGTGGTGAAATTTGTCCTCTGCATTTGACCCATCCCCTTAATCACTCCCTGGGAAGTGAGGGGAGCAGTGGGCAGCAGCGGTGCCGCGCCCGGGAATCATTTATGGTACAACCCAAATTGAAACTGTTCTGTCTTTTAAGATGACTGCTAACGGTTTGTGTCAAAGAAAGATGTGTAATGTTGTCATAGTTCGGGGGTCGGCAACCCGCAGCTCTAGATTTAGCGCCGCCCTAGTGGCTCTCTGGAGCTTTTTCAAAAATGTATAAAAAATGCAAAAAGATGAGAGGAAAAAAATATTAAAAATATATTTTTTGTTTTAATATAGTTTCTGTAGGAGGACAAACATGACACAAACCTCCCTAATTGTTATAAAGCACACTGTTTGTATTAAACATGCTTCACTGATTCGAGTATTTGGCGAGTGCCCTTTGGTCCTACTAATTTTGGCGGTCCTTGAACCCACCGTAGTTTGTTCACACGTCTAACTTTCTCCGACTTTCTAGGACGTGTTTTATGCCACTTCTTTTTCTTTCTCATTTTGTCCACCAAACTGTTAACCTTGTGCACGAATGCACAAAGGTGAGTTTTGTTGACGTTATTGACTTGTGTGGAGTGATAATCAGACATATTTGGTCACTGCATGACTGCAAGCTTATTGATGCTAACATGCTATTTAGGCTAGCTATATGTACATATTACATCATTATGCCTCATTTGTAGCTATATTTGAGCTCATTTGATTTCCTTTAAACATTATCACCAAACCTATGCAAGCGTCAACATATATACCTTGATGTTGCAGAAAAAAGACCATGTATTTTTTTAACCGATTTCCAAACTCTAAATGGGTGAATTTTGGCAAATTAAACGCCTTTCTGTTTATCGGTCTTTTAGCGATGACGTCAGAACGTGACGTCACCGAGGTACCACACCCGCCATATTCATTTTCACATTACAAACACCGGGTCTCAGCTCTGTTATTTTCCGTTTTTTTGACTATTTTTTGGAACCTTGGAGACATCATGCCTGTTGTCGGAGGGTGTAACAACACTAACAGGGAGGGAATCAAGTTGCACCACTGGCAAGAAATCTGCCGCCAGACCCCCATTGAATGTACCAGAGTGTCTTCACATTTGACCGGCGATGCTAAGACAGACATGGCACAAAGATGTATGGATAACCTGCAGATGCATTTGCAACGATTAAGTCAACGAAATCACAAAGGTGAGTTTTGTCGATGTTGTTGACTTATGTGCTAATCAGACATATTTGGTCACGGCATGACTGCCAGCTAATCGATGCTAACATGCTATGCTAATCGATGCTAACATGCTATTTACGCTAGCTGTATGTACATTTGAAACTAGATACGCACATTTAATGCGAAACAAACACTTACCAATCGACGGATTTAAGTTGCTCCAGTGTCACAAGATGCGAAAGTCCTGATGGTTTGGTCCGCACATTTTACCGGCGATGCTAATAAGGCAGCCATGCTATGGGCCACTTCATTAGGTACACCCACGCTATGGCCGAATAGCGTCAATAGCTATTCGCTCAATAGCTTCAATTTCTTCTTTAATTTCGTTTTCGCAATCTGCCTCCATACTCCGACCATCTGTTTCATTAAGTGCGTAATCTGTTGAATTGCTTAAACCGCTGAAATCCGAGTCTGAATCCGAGCTAATGTCGCTATATCTTGCTGTGGTAACCGCCATGTTGTTTGTATTGGCAGCCCTGTATGACGTCATAGGAAAATGGATAGTGCTTTTGAAGATAGCAAAAATAAGGAACTTTAAAAGCTTTATTTAGGGATATTCCGGGACCGGTAAAATTTTGAAAAAAAATTTAAAAAATACAACAAGCCACTGGGAACTAATTTTTATTGTTTTTAACCCTTTTGAAATTGTGATAATGTTCCCCTTTAAGTCCTCTTAATTCAATTTATATCTCATGACACACTATCTGTATGTAATATGGCTTTTATTTTTTTGCGGCTCCAGACATATTTGTTTTTGTATTTTTGGTCCAATATGGGTCTTTCAACACTTTAGGTTGCCGACCCCTGTCATAGTGGCTAGGAATCAGAATCCGAAATAATTGATCAATCCCCAAGGGAAAATATGTTGGCAGTAAAACATTTCTTAGGGAATGCTCTGTCAAGTTAACAATTTACATGCATTTATTCATGCAAAACGCATCCCCCAAAGATCACGGGGCCTAATGCACAGTTCTGCGTTTATGTTTGGCGTCTCAACCCCCGTTTTATGGTCATGGTAATCATAGTTGTACTAAAATGAAAGTCATGATTAAAATGCTTCACTGTCCTAATGGACTGAGGCACATGGAGGTTTAACGCCGTCCTGCCCTTTTCCTGGCCCAACTTCTTCCATCTGTCCTTTTCCCAGCTAGTGTAGCGAAACATGTTCTGGCTCTGGTTAGCAGGTCTGGTGTCATTTTGTTTCGCTTGGTTTGAGACACGGAAGGCTTTATTATGCTCCGGGGGGCATGAAAATCAGCTTGCAGATCGGGTGCATTGTTTAGAGAAATTCATATCTGTCCACCACCATAAAGCACTTTAAGCAGGTACATAAACGTGGGTTGAGCTACAGATGGAGCGTACTGTATGGAGTGGGAAAAGTCCCAGCCTGACTCTGATGTATAAAGATGTTGCAGAAGAAGAATTGCAAAGCATATGGTCACACTGGGCTCCCAACAAATCTTCCCCAAGGTTCAACTGCCTGCACACATTTACATACACCCACACACACACGCTTTCTTACATCTTTCATACTGGCTGTGCATATCGCTGGGCAATTAGCATGGATAGTAAAAGCTGACCATGTGTAGGCTTGCATCCTTATTCTTATTATTTGTCTTTGGATAAGACCATAAAACTACCGGGGCAGTTTATATGAAGAAGCCATTTTTACTTCAGTCAAATGATGTTGGACATAACCTGCTCAGTCGGCTTGTGGTTGGAGTTAGAGATGTCCGAAACTTTGTTTTCAGCACAAACCAGTTCAAGATTAGACAAACAAACAGTGTACAGGGTTACAGAACAAGGACTCTCACGGCACTCATCGAGGGTGGACGCTCCCCTTTCCTCTCCCTTATCTCTCCTGCTTGCTTCTTTGTTTTGTCTTTTTAACTTTCTTGTTGCCTCTTTTTGCACTGCTCTCCAAATCTAAACATTGGAACTATTTAACTGGCCTCAATAAAATTGACAAGATCCTGGGTTTGGAGGAACCTGCTGTCGTGACGAAGCGGTTGTTGCTGGACGCACGACGGACTCTTGGGAGACCCTTTTCTGTCGAGGACGTGAAGATATCCACCTATTTGGAATTATGACAAAAGGACATCTGCTGATTGGAGTAAGCGTTGCTGTGGAAGTTGCTGGCAGTTTTCAAAGTACCCTAAAGCTGTCACAAATGATTGGAGGATGCGGGAAGAACTGTGGATTACATGGGACTGTCTCCCCCGCAGTTTTTGAGGACCAGTCATAAACAATTTTAGAGTGAAAAGCAAATTTTATTTTCACTCGCATACAAATCTTTTTAACTTGGATTGTTTCCCCGGCTTCGAGACTCTCCCGAAGATCACTGCAGGAAGCAGTGTTAATTTTGACGGCAAAATTTGATTTGGTTTTAGTCATAGTCTTTTGACTAAAATGTAATTTAGTTTTAGTCATAATTTAGTTATTTAAATTGTTTTAGTTTTAGTCTAGTTTTAGTTGACGAAATATCATAAGATTATAGTCGACGAAAACTACAGTAGATTTATTTGTCCAAAGGGTAATATGTAAACTTTCCCTTCAATTTCTGAAAGTCAAAGCAAAACAGCGGAAAAATCACTGATACAAGTCGTATTTTGATGAAAATCATGTCTCAAATTTAGTATTTCACGAGTGAGCCGTGTAATAAACGGGATAACGTCGAGTGAGTTGTATGTTGTGGAAAATGCTTACCTGTGTGTGGATTTCGGGGTGATTCGACTGTAAATGTCGCTTCAAGTTTGTTGTGTTTTTCCCCGTAATCTTCGCGCTGCATTTCTTACACTGCGTTTTGTTATCTTTGACGTCAAATATAAAATTTCCCCATATGTCTGTGACGGTCTTAAGCCGTCGTCGCTTGGGTTCAGCAGATCACCATGTGCTTTTGAGCAGGTTTGACTCTTTTATTCTTTCAATAATTGCGTCTTTTGCCGGGTTGCTTTTCAGCCTTTCCGTCCGCTGCTCGCTCCTCGCTCTCCTTCAGTTGGCCGCGTCGTTGTCGTGCGCTCCGTCTCTCCTTTCCGTCTCTCTCCGATCGCTCTTCATCCGCTCCTGCAGGCTCTCCAACTCCTCCCTTGATCTCCCCTCCTTCTCCCCTTTTATACAGCAGGAGGAGATGAGTTAACTGTGTGCTGGTGTGTGTGCCACAAACCTGATTCAAATTGTGGCGGCGGCGCTCGCAGAAAGCCCTGCCTCTCTGCTCCGCCGCATCCTCCGCATTCTTGCCGTCATCTTGGGCAGGGCAACGTGCCCTGCCCTGCCCTGCCCCGCCGTCGGCCCGTTGGCTCCACCTCTCCACAGTCCTCTCTCCTCTTCCTCCCCGGCGTTGACATGTTGTCTTCTAGAGCGCATTCCCGGGTCAGTCTCAAACGCAAACTACGCTTACGTAACTTCCTAACCATGTCGCTCTGGTTGGTTCTCTTCCCAACTTCTCCCGCCTCTTCCTAACGAAATGAGTTCCGATTGGATCTCGTCTCTGGCAGACATTTTCGTCTCGTTTTTATTCGTTGACGAATATGTCAATACACCTCGTCATCGTCTTAGTCCACGTGAATTATTTTTTATTTAGTTATAATCTCGTTTTAGTCAGAAAAAAAAGGTTGTTGACGATAACTATGACGAAAATTTTTCGTCGACAAAATTAACACTGGCAGGAAGACACAACAAACTCCCTTTTTGTCTCTCATGGACACACACCTGTTGTTGTGAACTTTGGACTAGCTACAGCAAATACATCAAGGCCGCGGAACAGAGACACACTATGGGCTTGTACACACACACACACATCCACAAAAAATATATACGCCACACATACACCCCCCCGTCCCCCAATCCAACACCCTCAACGCAAATCCCATAGGGGTGATGAGAGCTGCGGCCTACCACCATGACCTTGAACTACCTTCCCTCTGTTGCTAGATATCTCGAGATGTATGTTGTAATATGTATATGTGCTTTGCTATGGAGGGTTTTTTTCACTCTGAACTGGGCCCCCTTAGGAGCCCAGTCTGGATTGTATTTTTTTACTCATCCTTCCCCAGCGTTAAACCTTTTTCCCATCTTTTACGGGGCGCCATCAGCGTTCTTGTTCTCCAACGCTGTACACTGTTTGTTTGTCTAATCTTGAACAGGTTTGTGCTGAAAACAAAGTTTTGTTGTACTTGTTGCAATGACAATAAAGACCTAACTACGATAATGGCTTTTTTGCCCATATCCAATATTTTGATATTGTCCAACTCTTAATTAGCGATTCCGATATCAACCGATACCAAAATATACAGTCGTGGAATTAACACATTATAATGCCTAATTTTGTTGTGATGCCCCGCTGGATGCATTAAACAATGTAACAAGGTTTTCCAAAAGAAATCAACACAAGTTATGGAAAAAATGCCAACATTTATTTATTATTGAAGTCACAAAGTGCATTAGTTTTTTTAACATGCCTCATGCCTGGTCTAGCTCCAGCCTATCTTGCCAATTGTATTGTACCGTATGTCCCGGCAAGAAATCTGCGTTCAAAAGACTCCGGCTTATTAGTGATTCCTAGAGCCCAAAAAAAGTCTGCGGACTATAGAGCGTTTTCCGTTCGGGCTCCAGTACTCTGGAATGCTCTCCCGGTAACAGTTCGAGATGCTACCTCAGTAGAAGCATTTAAGTCTCACCTTAAAACTCATCTGTATACTCTAGCCTTTAAATAGACCTCCTTTTTAGACCAGTTGATCTGCCGCTTCTTTTCTTTCTCCTATGTCCCCCCCTCCCTTGTGGAGGGGGTCCGGTCCGATGACCATGGATGAAGTACTGGCTGTCCAGAGTCGAGACCCAGGATGGACCGCTCGTCGGGACCCAGGATGGACCGCTCGCCTGTATCGGTTGGGGACATCTCTACGCTGCTGATCCGCCTCCGCTTGAGATGGTTTCCTGTGGACGGGACTCTCGCTGCTGTCTTGGATCCGCTTGAACTGAACTCTCGCGGCTGTGTTGGAGCCACTATGGATTGAACTTTCACAGTATCATGTTAGACCCGCTCGACATCCATTGCTTTCGGTCCCCTAGAGGGGGTGGGGGTTGCCCACATCTGAGGTCCTCTCCAAGGTTTCTCATAGTCAGCATTGTCACTGGCGTCCCACTGGATGGGAATTCTCCCTGCCCACTGGGTGTGAGTTTTCCTTGCCCTTTTGTGGGTTCTTCCGAGGATGTTGTAGTCGTAATGATTTGTGCAGTCCTTTGAGACATTTGTGATTTGGGGCTATATAAATAAACATTGATTGATTGAAAACAGCGGCTTGGAATTTGGGACATGCTCTCCCTGAGAGAGCATGAGGAGGTTGAGGTGGGCAGGGTTGGGGAGGAGGGTGTATATTGTCGCGTCCCGGAAGAGTTAGTGCTGTAAGGGGTTCTGGGTATTTGTTCTGTTGTGTTTATGTTGTGTTACCGTGGGGATGTTCTCCCGAAATGTGTTTGTCATTCTTGTTTGGTGTGAGTTCACAGTGTGGCACATATTTGTAACAGTGTTAAAGTTGTTTTATACGGCCACCCTCAGTGTGACCTGTATGACTGTTGACCAAGTATGCTTTGCATTCCCTTGTGTGTGTGAAAAGACGTAGATATTATGTGATTGGGCCAGCACGCGAAGGAAGTGCCTTTAAGGTTTATTGGCGCTCTGTACTTCTCCCTACGTCCGTGTACACAGTGGCGTTTTAAAAAGTCATTAATTTTACTTTTCGAAACCGATCATTTCAGATATTACATTTTAAAGCGTTTATCAGCCGATAATATCGGCAGTCCGATTTTATCAGACATCTCTAGTTAGAGTGTCCGCCCTGAGATCGGTTGGTCGTAAATTCACACCCCGGCTGAGTCACACCAAAGACTATAAAAATGGGACCCATTACCTCTCTGCTTGGCACTCAGCATCAAGGGCTGGAATTGGGGCTTAAATCAACAAAATTATTCCCGAGCGCAGCCACCGCTGCTGCTCACTGCTCCCCTCACCTCCCAGGGGGTGATCAAGGATGATGGATCAAATGTAGAAAATAATTTCGCCTCACCTAGTGTTTGTGTGTGATAATCATTGGTACCTTAACTTTAATCGAACTAAAAATGCTTTAATTTTCTCAAAAATCGACAGTTCACCTTATAAATTGGTGCGCCTAATGTACGCTATAATTCTGGTTAGGCTAACTGACCTCGAAGCAATTTTATTTGGTACGTGGTGTGGTGAAAAGTGTGATCAGTAGATGGCAGTCATACATAAGAGATAGGAGGAAACTGCGAGATGACACCACCAAAACTTTAAACGTTCCATTGAGAATATAGAACATTACACACGGCACTCAAAAATCTGTCAAAATGTTTTTAGTATGACTTTGGTATGCTATGAAGCCACATCGCTTGATGGATTGTCGGCACATTAAACATACAAGTATTATTATGGTGCGTGTATATGGACCGCAAAGTGGCACCAATTAGCAGACATATTGCCTGCCGTTTTCTTTCACAATATCATCGAAAACCAACTTTACTTACCTTCTGGTACCTGCTGATGTCTACGATGAGGTGGCAACTTGTCTAGGGTGTACCCCGCCTTCCGCCCGATTGTAGCTGAGATAGGCACCAGCGCCCCCCGCGGCCCCAAAGGGAATAAGTGGTAGAAAATGGATGGATGGATGGACCTGCTGATGTTTATTTGACATCTGCAGTAGTCCAAAAGCTGTACAGCCATTGTAGTCCGTGCCGACACCGTAATCATAAGCTTCTTCTTTTTCTGTACCTTCTTATGTGGCATTCATCCTCCGTTATTACTATTTCTAGTATAAAATAGTGTAAAGTTGTTACTTATATCTGTCAGTAGACCAGCTAGCAAAGCGCTAAAATCTGTAGTGGGTTTACATAATTAACCTACGAAACTTTAGTTATTAGAGGGTTCCGATTGGACAGTTTTTCACGGGACACATTTCCAGTTTTAATGTTGCATTTTTGAGCCACGGATGAGGAGATGATGCCCCGTTATTGATTTAAGTAAAGACTGAATGTCTTTTAAACAGTTAGCTCCATCTTTTGACACTCCTTCTACTCCTGTCCTTGCACGCTACACCGCTACAACAAAGATGACGGGGAGAAAACGCTGTCCAAGGTGAGCCACGTAAATAAGACCTTCCACAAAACGGCGCATCCTGAAGAGACGCTCAGAATTCTACTTGAAGATCCTCTGTAAAACAATCAATGAAACACTTTCACCAAAGAACCACCATCACATGTTATTGTCATGCCTGTTAATCTGGGTTTATGTTTGATCATGTTATGTTTTGTTTTTGGACTCTTGTTTCCCGTTTTTGCACTTCCTGGTTTTCTTGGTTTCCATAGTTACTCATTAGTTTCCACCTGGTCTCCAAGACACGCCCCCGCCCTCAGCTCCACACCTGTTTCCCATCATCATAGTCACTATTTAAGTCATTTGTTTTCTGTTTATCGGCCTGGGAACTTTGCTTTTGCTTGCTGTACTACTTGCTGCTTGCTTGTGTACTTGCTTTACCTACCGGACTTTGTATCGAACCCTCAAGACCATGCACCTGCCTTGCCTTGCCACGCTGATGACTGTTTTGACCACGCCACGTAAGATCTTGTTTGTATTTATGCCTCTGTGCAAATTTTTGGTTTGTTTTGTACCTTTGGTAGTATCTTTTGTGCATTTGTATATAGTCACACCATTGTGCTATTTTGTTTGGAGTTTAGTCTAGGTTATTATCCACCACTGAGCGGGCCCTTTGTTTCCCCTTTTTGTATTATATTATATAAATAAATTAATCATGTACCTTAATTCACGCCTGGCTCGTCCCAAATTCCCTCTGCGTCAAAGAAGCAAAACAAATCCAAGTCAAAGTCCTGACAGTTATGTAGACCACAAGATAGTATTTTAAATTTAGACAAAAATCATAATATGACCCCTTTAATGCGCCCTAGAATTCGGTGCACTTTTTGTATGAAAATAGACTTGAATAGATTCCCAATGGCTCCTGGGGATAGGTTGATTGGCAACAATAAATGGTTCCTAGTGTGTGAATGTGAGAGTTGATGTTGTCTGTCTATCTCTGTTGACTCTGTGATGAGGAGGCGACTTGTCCAGGGTGTACTACGTCTTTCCGCCCGAATGCAGCTGAAATAGGCTCCAGCAACCGCTGCCACTCCAAAAGGGACAAGCGGTAGAAAATGGATGGATGGATGGATGGCTCCATTGTACCGTATTTTTTAGACCAAAGCCACTACGTCTTTGGTCGCTCTATTCTGCCATCAAAGTCCTTAAAAAAAATCGAATTACAGTTTAGCTTGGGAAAAAATAATACATCCAAGTCTTTTAGTTCAATCAGAAACAAGATTTTAGACCTGCTCAAGACTGGAGTGCACTACAAGCTCATCAACCAGAAGGTGCATTTTGAAATGAATTCCGTCCAAATGGAGTGAAAGAGCATTGGAGAGTTCAGGGGTGTAGTCATAATTTTATTATAAGTTATAGTGATATGGGATTCCCCACGTGAAAGGAACTCATTCAGTATTTGTGGGAAGGAACCCGACCATGTCCCGTGGCACACTTAACCAGATTGTCCATTGAATGTGAGTAATCATGTGTGTTTCATACACAGAGTCGGTGGGTGTACATTGTTGCAAAGAAATGGGATAAATGTGCATTTAATTGGTTTTACTGCGTGAGGAACAGACGTCTTTCTTTGTCTGTTGTTGGCAGAGATGGCAAAGACAGACAAATGACGCTTCATTTTGTTGCCTAACACGAGGAGTCATGCCGAGGCAAAACAATTGAAATACTGCCGGCTAATTGCTACTTGGGGGATGTGCGGAATGCCCGAAACACAAGGATGAAGAACGCAAATTATTTTTTAAGAATGAGCTCATCATTCTGACATGTTGTCATCACTAATGTCTGATTAACGGATGAACAATGTAATTCATCTAGCAATTAGTATTGTGTTCCTAATAAGGGTATCCTGATACAAATGTTTCACTTCCGAGGCAATACCGATATTGAAGCCTTTAATATTGGCCGAAACCGATATTGATCTGATACGATATCACTACGAATAATACAAACTTGTATTATTTTCAGAACCAGAATCAGAATCAGAAATACTTTATTAATCCCTGAGGGGAAATTGAAATTTTCAACACAATCCCATTCAAGATCAGACAAACATAACAGGGAGACAGAACAGGATCAAACATTACAGAAAGACAGAACCGGATCCCTGACGGGTCTCACCCTTACAAAAAAGGTGAGATACAGACAAACAATGTGGTGGATGAGAAAAAAAAAATCAATCTAAGCCTGGGCCCCTGGAGAGGGGGTCCAGACTAAGGCCAAGGGAAAAAACAACTCATAGCCATAGCACACATCCCTCTTAAAAGTGTAAGAGGGAAACATCAAAGAACACAAAGGACATTAAAGACATTAAAAGAGCAGAGCTGAGGCATCCAGCCGCTTCCACACACAGCTATGAATAAAAAGTAAAAAAAACCCTATACACTGTGGTGACCTCTGCCGTGTTCCACGCCATCGTCTGCCGGGGTGGAGGGAGCATGGCCAGAGACAGGAGCAGACCCAACAAAGCAACCAAGAGAGCCAACTCCACTCTCGGCCGCCCACTAAGTTGGCCAGTGTCCAGTCCGCATGGATGAGCGAGGATGACTGAGATGTCCGATACCTGCTCATTCAGCCAAGACACTGTGGAATGTTAGAAAAGGTTTGATCAAGTATAATTACTCAAACAGAAAACAATGGCAGGTATGAAAAACAATGATCTATTTCTTATTAACTGTTTGAAATGGACTTATACAGTCTTTAGGTTGACGTGAAGTAGTTATTGTGGCCACAACCATCATTTAAGTTAAGATCATGATGCAGTAAGTTAATTGATACGGACAATAGGGTTGTATTGATGGATCTACACCTAACATCCACTGCAATTATACCAAATAAAGGAGCATTTCTAGTTGATACTACAATGATTGCATCAATATTTTTTAGCATCGCAACATCTTCTTTTGTTTTTGTTTTATTAATTTATAATATGATTACCAACTCCAGAAACATGTCCCTGGACACATGAGGACTTTGAATACGACCAATGTATGATCCTGTAACTACTGGTATCGAATTGGTACCCAGATTTGTGGTACCCTACAAAACTAACGTAAAGTATCAACCAACAGAAGAATAAGTGATTATTACATTTTAACAGAAGTGTAGACAGAACATGTTAAAAGAGAAAGTAAGCAGATGCTAACAGTAAATGAACAAGTAGATTAATAATGAATTTTGTACCACTTGTCCTTAATAATTTTGACAAAATAATAGAATGGTATGTGACACGATATGTTACTGCATACGTCAGCATACTAATTAGGAGCCTTTGTTTATTTACTACTAAAAGACAAGTTGTCTAGTATGTTCACGATTTTATTTAAGGACAAACTTGCAAAAAGAAACATGTTTAATGTACCCTAAGATTTTTTTGTTAAAATAAAGCCAATAATGCAATTTTTTGTGTTCCCTTTTATTTAGAAAAGTATCGAAAAGTACCGAAAAGTATTGTAATATTTTTAGTACTGGTACCAATAACAATATATTGGTATCGGGTCAACACCAACGGACACGTTTGTTACTGTATACTTTCTAAAATGCTTTTGCCTTGGAGGCTTTGTATCTGTAAGTAATATGCAACCATAATTATTTAATACTTGTTTATATTGACAAATGAGCAGTTTTAGCCTGCAAACTTTTTCAATCGGAACTGGTGGTGGTGGGGGGGATGCATAGGGTTGGCATGTCTGGCCTCGGGGAACATGCTTCTTTTATTTTGTGCACTACTAAAGTATGACGACGCATATGCATATCAGCTTCACTGTGACTACGGCGGAAGACAAGCAAAGGTGCTAATAAGGATACAATGTTATGCAGAGATGTACTTATAAAAATTTAATAGACAAGTTATATGTTAAAGGCCGACTGAAATGAGATTTTCTTATTCAAACGGGGATAGCAGGTCCATTCTATGTGTCATACTTGATCATTTTGCGATATTGCCATATTTTTGCTGGAAGATCCCTTATCTGCTTATTGTTTTAATAGTGTTTTAGTGAGATTATAAAGACATACCTCGAGGTCGGATGGCTGCGGTGAACACGCAGTGTCTCAGAGAGAAGCCGAGGAGCTAAGTTCAAAGCTGCTTTTTAAATAGCTACTGCAGGAGGATGAATAATCCAATGATGTCTCCGGTAAGATATATATCACAATTTTCCCATCCAAAACCATGCTGGTTGACGTAGAGAAATATGTTTGCTTGACCGCTCTGTTAAAAACAAAGAAACCCCGGCTGTGTCTCGGTGCTAAAGACAGCTGCAATACACCGCTTTCCACCAACAGGATTGTTCTTTATAGTCTCCATTATTAATTGAACAAATTGAAAAAGATTCAGGAACACAGATGTCCAAAATACTGTTTAAGTGCGTGATGAAAAGAGACGCCTTTTAGCCGCTAGTAGTGCGCTGCGCTAATATTTCCTGAGAGTCCGTGATGTCACGCGCTCGCGTCATCATTCCGCGACGTTTTCAACAATAATCTCCGCGGGAAATTTAAAATTGCAATTTAGTAAACTAAACCGGCTGTATTGGCATGTGTTGCAATGTTAATATTTCATCATTGATATATATAAACTATCAGACTGCGTGGTAGGTAGTAGTGGGTTTCAGTAGGCTTTTAACTGGCTGTCCAGCTTTGCACAAGTAAACACGCAGCTTACAGTCGACATTTTAGATGCAAACCGATATGATCTGATACTTTAATTTTTGTTGATATCGGATCAGTTTCAGATCGGGATACCCCAATTAAATATACCAAAAAATCAGTTGTAGACAGTTCCACTGTCATAACAAAGACGTGTGTGTGGCTTATTAACACATGGAAAATTTGACAGTCGTGCATTAAATAAATTATCCTTCTCTCTGACAGCGCTAATTTTTACCTTTTTTCTTTTTCATTGCGGGCTGCCTCCATTCTGTCTACTGCTGTTTGTCATTAGCTGAGCTTCTAAGGGAGTCAGGGGAGACAGACCAGGTCTTTGACTGCAAGGATGATGCTATCACTGCCGGCGACACAGGACCGGCTTTGTGTTCTCGGGGACTCCACCATCTTCTCTGCATTCGCTGATCCACTTTTCAGGTTGCCCATTACTCACAGAAGTTGTAAAAATACACAAAGAAATCTATAATACAGTACATGTGCGCACAGACAAAGTCTGCAATTTTCAAAAGAATTGCAAAGGAAGGTCTGTTTTAGGCTTATGAATATTTATGAGGAGCTAGTCTCGCTTGAAAATGTCAGACCTATAAAGCATATTACATCTGACACTGGACGAAAATCTCTGCGGAAGAAATCTTAATAAGGAAGCGAACCCATAACTTAAGAAAATAAGAGCAGGGGTGGAAAGAAAACAGAAGGAAAAAGAATATTAATGCTAAAACTGGTACGACTGATGTATTATAGAATGCTTTGTATGCATTTCGCAAGGATATTTATATTAATGCACACTTTAGTGTCTCAATATATGTTGCTAGTAAAGAAAGTAATGAAAAAGGGATCCACCTTATTAATATGCAGACCAAAAAGTCTATAAAAGTATTATTCCGCACACATAATCTAACTTCCAAACACAAAGCTTTGATTGATACAAAGGATTTATGAGCTCTATTTCTTTAAAAAAAAAAACTTTAAAAGTACCAATTCATATGTATGAGCCTTTCAAATGGACCAAGCAATGCCTCCCCGAGTGTGTTTAAAAATCCTTGTTTACGGGGTTTTACTGGGTTGTTTTAGGAGGCCTGCCACTTCACATAAAATTATGTTCTAATGATGGTATATTTTGGTGTTGTTAAAGGGGAACTTCACTTTTTGGGGAATTTTGCCTGTTGTTTACAATCATTATGAAAGACAAGAGGATGGATGAATTTTAAATTTATTACATCCTGAATAGTAAATAAATACAATGAAAAGTCTGCTCTATTCTGCCTGTAAAACTCTTAATCTCATCCAAACACCTCCATTATGGTTTTACATGTCATGTTTTGTGGTCACGTTCCGTTTTGTTTTGGATTCATTGGGCACTCTTCTTTGTTTTGTCACCATGCCAACCCATCAGTTTTCACCTGTTATGTGTTCACGACTCACACACCTGATTTGTCTGTACTCACGCACCTGTCATCACTGCACCCATTAAAGCCTGTAGTTGCCAGGCAGTCAGCCTGGCGACATCACCTTCTACTCACCTCCTACTTACCTGTGTTATCCCTGCCGATCAGCAATGCTCTTTCCTGTTCACGGTAAGTGTTTTCGTTTTTGTGATACCATTGTGATAGATTTGTTTTCTTAGCCAAGTTTTTGTACCTCCACTAAAAGTGCCTTTTGTTTATACCCTGTGTTTTTGTAATATTTTTAGTTAAGATTAAAGATGTCAATACCTTCACATCGTGTCCAATCCAGTCGCTTTGCACCTCGGGAAAACAAACCGCAACAAGGTGTGACCTCGGACTATGTTAAGGTAACGTGTGGAGTTCCCCAGGGTTCGGTCCTTGACCCTGCACTCTTCAGCTGGGTGACGTCATACGCAAATACGGTGTTAGCTTTCACTGTCATGCTGATGACACCCAACTCTACATGCCCCTAAAGCTGACCAACACGCCGGACTGTAGTCAGCTGGAGGCGTGTCTTAATGAAATTAAACAATGGATGTCCGCTAATTTTTTGCAACTTAACGCCAAAAAAACGGAAATGCTGATTATCGGTCCTGCTAAACACCGACCTCTGTTTAACAATACAACTTTAACATTTGACAACCAAATAATAAAACAAGGTGACTCGGTAAAAAATCTGGGTATTATCTTCGACCCAACTCTCTGCTTTGAGTCACACATTGAAAGCGTTACTAAAACGGCCTTCTTTCATCTCTGTAATATCGCTAAAATTCGCTCCATTTTGTCCACTAAAGACGCTGAGATCATTATCCATGCGTTTGTTACGTCTCGTCTCGATTACTGTAACGTATTATTTTCGGGTCTCCCCATGTCTAGCATTAAAAGATTACAGTTGGTACAAAATGCGGCTGCTAGACTTTTGACAAGAACAAGAAAGTTTGATCACAGTACGCCTGTACTGGCTCACCTGCACTGGCTTCCTGTGCACTAAAGATGTGACTTTAAGGTTTTACTACTTACGTATAAAATACTACACGGTCTAGCTCCATCCTATCTTGGCGATTGTATTGTACCATATGTCCCGGCAAGAAATCTGCGTTCAAAGGACTCTGGCTTATTAGTGATTCCTAAAGCCCAAAAAAAGTCTGCGGGCTATAGAGCGTTTTCCGTTCGGGCTCCAGTAATCTGGAATGCCCTCCCGGTAACAGTTCAAGATGCTACCTCAGTAGAAGCATTTAAGTCTCACCTTAAAACTCATTTGTATACTCTAGCCTTTAAATAGACTCCCTTTTTAGACCAGTTGATCTGTCGTTTCTTTTCTTTTTCTCCTCTGTCCCACTGGAGGGTGTCTGGTCCGATGACCATGGATGAAGTACTGGCTGTCCAGAGTCGAGACCCAGGATGGACCGCTCGTCGGGACCCAGGATGGGTCGCTCGCCTGTGTATCGGTTGGGGACATCTCTACGCTGCTGATCCGCCTCCGCTTGGGATGGTTTCCTGTGGACGGGACTCTCGCTGTTGTCTTGGATCCGCTTTGAACTGAACTCTCGCGGCTGTGTTGGAGCCACTATGGATTGAACTTTCACAGTATCATGTTAGACCCGCTCGACATCCATTGCTTTCGGTCCCCTAGAGGGGGGGGGAGTTGCCCACATTTGAGGTCCTCTCCAAGGTTTCTCATAGTCAGCATTGTCACTGGCGTCCCACTGGGTGTGAGTTTTCCTTTCCCACTGGGTGTGAGTTTTCCTTGCCCTTTTGTGGGTTCTTCCGAGGATGTCGTAGTCGTAATGGTTTGTACTGTCCTTTGAGACATTTGTGATTTAGGGCTATATAAATAAACATTGATTGATTGATTGATTGATTGAAAGTCCAATTCTTGATATTATATGTAAATATATACATAATGTACTAACAGGCACATTTTTTCTATTTACGTATTTTGCAAATTTTAAGCAGACGCCGTGCGTTAATTTCAGAAATGGCATCACAACGTTTGCATTCTGTCACTGATTTCTACTCACTGCAGACTATACAACAAACATAATAAAACGTCACTTATTGTACAAGGTAGGGTTGAACAGTACCAGTATTAGTATAGTATCGCGATACTAATGAATCATATCCGGTATGTTACCACCTCTGAAAGGTACCGGTTCGCCGCCCCTCCGTCGTCGTCACGTTGTGAGATTGTTGGTTTACGAGGAGCATGTTCGGGAGTGCACAATCACAGAGTACTTACAAGCAGACACAGTGTGTAGACAGAAAAGGGAGAACGGACTTATTTTGGCTTGAAAGCTAAAGGTGAAGCTATAAGACTGAAACGACCTCAGGAAGAGGTGCTTTAAAACATGGCTAGCGAACTAGCAGATTAAGTCCAGCCGCAGTCAGCAGTGTTTTAGTTACTTCTAAATCATTAATCCTCACCTCCATGGCGACAAATAAAGTAAGTTTCTTACAAGTATCATCCCTGCAGGACGAAGAATGGTGAAACATGCTTCACTACACATCGTAGCTCACCGGCGCCAAAATGTAAACAAACGCCTTTGGTGGATCTACACCTGACATCCACTGTAATGATATCAAGTACAGGAATGTATGTAGTTGATACTCCAATGATTACGTTCATATATTTTTAGGCATCACAACATCTTCTTTCATTTTTTTTAATTTATATTATGTTTATAAACTCAAGAAATATGTCCCTGGACACATGAGGACTTTGAATAGGACCAATGTATGATCCTGTATCTACTTGGTATCGGATTGATACCCAAATTTGTGGTCACATCCAAAACTAATGTACTGTGTACATACATCTACTGATGCCTCTGGACACATCTTCAGTGATGTGCCTGGAATCATCGGGTGTTTCGGGTCTTTCAACATCATACACCCTCCTGCAGGTGACCCAGCCGGGGCTGATCAGACCCCAGCTTGTGTCCAGATGGCTAGCTAGCTACCTTGACTCCATGGCTCCCCCCTTTTGAGCCACAGCCATCTTGAGGCCCTCTCTGCCGCATCGGTGGTACTGCGGATGGCTCTCCTCCTTCTCTCTCCCTCGATGCCCAATGTGCTGAAGGCTCTGGTCAAGGAGCGGGCTGCAAAACCCCTGCATCCAACCTCAACTGGGAGACACCTCGCTCTCCAGCCAGCCTGCTGACAGTCACTGACCAGTCCCACGTACTTGGAGAGCTTCCTCTCAAAGGCTTCTTCCAGGCGGTCTTCCCATGGGACGGTCAGCTCCCGCAGCAATACCTGCTTGGTGGACTCAGACACAAGGACAATATCTGGTCGCAGGGTGGTGACTGCAATGTGTCTCTTGCAGGGATTAGGATGCCCGCAGATGTTCTTCTGGCAGGGGTTGGCTGCTCCCTAGCTCCGACAAAGGCGATGATTTTCTTGGAGGGTCGGAACTGCGTCACCCACACAAGTCCTGCGCTGATGGCTTCAGCAATGGTCTTAAGGACTTGGTCATGCCTCCAGTGGTACCGTCCATCTACAAGTGCCCTGGTGCAGCAGCTGAGGATGTGTTCCAGGGTTCCTCGCTTGGAACACAAGGGGCATGCTGGTGTCTCTGCTATGCCTCATTTTTGCAGGTTTGATGGGCTTGGAAGCACATCGTACACTGCCTGGATGAAGAATTTAATGCGGTGAGGCTCGGCTTTCCACAGCTCGGCCGAGGTCACTTTCCTCTCAACCGCATTCTCCCATCTTGTCCAAGCTCCCTGTTGCTTCAATCCCACTGCCTTGCAAATTCTTATTTCTTCCACTGCAGCTCTCACCTCCTCCTGAACAAGGCAGCGCCCTTCCTTCCCGCTGGTTTTCAATCGGGGAATTGGAAAGGAGCCTAGCCCAGCTCTGCCTCGAGTGACCACTCCCACCAGGCTTCTTTGACGCAGCCTTGCCTCTGCCTCTTGAACTGCATCCTCAGCCCTCCACTTCCTACCAGTCCTCACTTGGATCCCTGCTTTAGCCACCTTCGGATCTCGTGAGTCCCTGAGCTGAATCACTTCTCTGGCTCTTGCTACCTTAAACTCTTCCTCCAAGGATTTGAAGGGCAGTTGCAGTTTATTGGTGTTCCCGTAGAATGCGAGGCTGCTCAGGCACTTTTGGTAATCCCAGCCATCTCCGGAGGTGGCTACTGACCCTCCTCTCTAAGGGCTCCACTGTTGAGATGGGGACTGCATAGACAAGGAGGGGCCACAGGATCCTGGGAAGAATGCCATGTTGGTAGACCCAGGCTTTGAACTTTCCAGGTAGGCCTGACTTGTCCACGGATTTCAGCCAGCCATCCAACTCAGTGCAGGTCGACTGGATAGATGTGGTATCTCTCAGAGAGCTGTCAAAAACCTTGCCCAAGCTCTTGACTGGCTTCTCTGTGATGGTTGGAATGGCTGTGCCTATGATATTAACCCGGAACTTGTCTTCCACCTTCCCTTTCCTCAGCACCATAGACCTTGATTTGGCTGGCTTGAAACGCATCCGGGCCCACTCCATCACCTTTTCGAGTCCCCTCAGAATCCACCGGCAGCCTGGGACTGATTCTGTCATAACAGTAAGGTCATCCATGAACGCCCTGATGGGTGGTTGCCGTTGTCCGGATTTCGATAGAGGCCCTCTGCACTCTGGCTCAGCAGACTTGGTGAGCATGTTCATGGCCAGGGAGAATAGTGTCATAGAGATAGTGCACCCTGTGATGATACCGATCTCCACCTTGTGCCAACGAGATGTTATTGCTCCCGAGGAGACCCTCATCCTGAAATTGGTGTAGTAATCAGTAATGAGGTCTCTACATCTGCTGGGGACATGATGTTTTGTTAATGTGAGATGAACCAGCTTGTGTGGAATGGAGCCGAATGCATTTGCCAGGTCAAGCCAAAGCACTGACAGGTCGCCCTTGTTCTCTCTTGCCTGACAGTTATGTAGACCACAAGATAGTATTTTAAATTTAGACAAAAATCATAATATGACCCCTTTAATGCGCCTTGGAATTCGGTGCACTTTTTGTATGAAAATAGACTTGAATAGATTCCCAATGGCTCCTGGGGATAGGTTGATTGGCAACACTAAATGGTTCCTAGTGTGTGTATCGGCTTGATACCCAAATTTGTGGCAACATCCAAAACTAATGGAAAGTATCAAACAAGAGAAGAATAAGTGATTATTAAATTTTAACAGAAGTGTAGATAGAACATGTTAAACGAGAAAGTAAGCAGATATTACCAGTAAATCATTAAGTAGATTAATAATTAACTTTCTACCACTTGTCCTTAATAATGTTGACAAAATAATAGAATGGAAAATGACGTGTTGATGATAAAATGATATGTTATTGCATACATCGGCAGAGTAATTAGGAGCCTTTGTTTGTTTATTTACTACCAAAAGACAAGTTCTGTTGTATGTTCACTATTTTATTTAAGGACAAACTTGCAATAAGAAACATATGTTTAAAGTATCCTAAGATTTTTTGTTGAAATAAAGCCAATAATGCAATTTTTTATGATCCCTTTTATTTAGAAAAGTATCAAAAAGTACCGAAAAGTATTTTGGGACCAAAATATTGGTATCGGGACAGCACTTGTACATTAGGATGCCGACTGCTAGGAAGTTCATATATTACTATTTAGATGAAGAATGGCTCAAAAGGAGGCTGTGACCAAACGTCTTTTCTTGTCGTTTTCACCATTACCGAGTCTAACTTGGCTGTCAAAGCATACCCATTTGTCGGAATATGTCCTCGTCCCTCTACTATCCAGGTGAAAAGCATGATTTATGATCTCCAATAAAGTTGGACGAGCAAGGAAAGGAAGAAGCAGCTGATCGGTCTATCATGTAAACATAGGCATACACACCTGGGATCACGGTGCTCCTTTGGTTTTTCTTTGTTAGTGCTTCTAGTAACAATATCACCAATACTTGGTCAAAATTCAAGCCACAAAATGTAAATGGAGTATTTTGGGCACTTTTTGGATGTTTTTTTTATTGGGTCTTATGAGTCAAATAGAGAACCTCCTATTGGATTCCTTTTTATTTGCGTTTATTTCCTATTTAGTAATAAAAAATAAAAAATAATAATAGTAAAAATTTCACTCATAAAGTGCAGTTCCCCTTTAAATCTAAAATATCCTAAAAATATCCATACCTATTCCTTGAGCTTTGGGCTCTTTTAAAAGCTGACAAACTGGATGTATCAACCTGACAGTTAAAATCTGTTTTTAGTCAGGGGTCTTCAATGTTTTCCAGGCCAAAGATCCCCAAACTAATATCTCGGGTGTAACGTGTTAATATACAATTCTAATATACTCAAATAAAACAGTATTGTGCCGGTAATAGCTAGCTATCTTAAACAAAATGTTTGGATAAATCATAGTTGTCGGAGTGGTTTTAACCATTGGGGAGACCTGGGACCTTTGTGGGTCTTTTTATTGCCTTTGAGGATGACCGGATAAATTATATGCCCACAGGAGTTGAAAAGGGAATTCATCTTAAAAATAGCATCGTTCGTTTTTTAGCACAAGCTATGGGGTGGTATAGCTCGGTTGGTAGGGTGGCTGTGCCAGCAACTTGAGGGTTGCAGGTTCAATTCCCGCTTCTACCATCCTAGTCACTTCCGTTGTGTCCTTGAGCAAGACATTTTACCCACCTGCTCCCAGTGCCCCCCACACTGGTTTAAATGTAACATAGATATTGGGTTTCACTATGTAAAGCGATTTGAGTCACTAGAGAAAAGCGCTATATAAATATAATTCACTTCACTATAATTCACCGTGGAGAAAGTATACATTGGAGTTCCTTGGGACCCTTTTGTCTGTTGTTGCTTTGCTTCCCCATATTTCCAAAGCTAAAATGCATTTTACATGTGAAAGAAACCGTAGGCAGCAGGTGGTTTTACTCCATAGCCTCCGGTTTCCCCTACTCTTAATTACAGTGAGAATGTGAATGGTTGTTTGTCTCATGGCCGGTCCACCCAATCAGCGACATTTGCATCCCTAGTAAATGAAATGTTTATATGTACTATAAAAGCAACTGTATAACACTTTTTAATTGTACAAAGTGTCCAATATATTTAATAAATATAATTACAAAGATTAATTTAAAGTACCTTGTACTCTAGAACAGTGTTTTTCAACCACTGTATCTCATGTGTATCATGAGATACAGTCTGTTGTGCCGTGGGAGATTAAGCAGTTTTTTTGGCTCATAGGACTCCGGAGGCAGTGGACTGGTACCGACAGGCCAAGCGGTGTGCAGCTTCAGCGGTCGCAAAGGCAAACACTCGGACATGGGAGGAGTTCGGGGAAGCCATGGAAAACGACTTCCGGGCAGCTTCGAAGCGATTTTGGACCACCATCCGCCGCCTCAAGAAGGGGAAGCAGTGCACTATCAACACTGTGTACGGTGCGGATGGTGTTCTGCTGACCTCAACTGCGGATGTTGTGGATCGGTGGAAGGAATACTTCGAAGACCTCCTCAATCGCACCAACACGTCTTCCTATGAGGAAGCAGTGCCTGGAGAATCCATGGTGGGCTCTCCTATTTCTGGGGCTGAGGTCACTGAGGTAGTTAAAAAACTCCTCGGCGGAAAGGCCCCAGGGGTGGATGAGATCCGCCCGGAGTTCCTTAAAGCTCTGGATGCTGTGCGGCTGTCTTGGTTGACAAGACTCTGCAGCATCGCGTGGACACCGAGGGCAGTACCTCTTAATTGGCAGACCGGGGTGGTGGTCCCTCTCTTTAAGAAGGGGGACCGGAAGGTGTGTTCCAACTATCGTGGGATCACAATCCTCAGCCTTCCCGGTAAGGTTTATTCAGGTGTACTGGAGAGGAGGCTACGCCGGATAGTCGAACCTCGGATTCAGGAGGAACAGTGTGGTTTTCGTCCTGGTCGTGGAACTGTGGACCAGCTCTATACTCTCGGCAGGGTTCTTGAGGGTGCATGGGAGTTTGCCCAACCAGTCTACATGTGCTTTGTGGACTTGGAGAAGGCATTCGACCGTGTCCCTCGGGAAGTCCTGTGGAGAGTGCTCAGAGAGTATGGGGTATCGGACTGTCTTATTGTGGCGGTCCGCTCCCTGTACGATTAGTGTGAGAGCTTGGTCCGCTTTGCCGGCAGTAAGTCGAACACATTTCCAGTGAGGGTTGGACTCCCCCAAGGCTGTCCTTTGTCACCGATTCTGTTCATAACTTTTATGGACAGAATTTCTAGGCGCAGTCAAGGCGTTGAGGGGTTCCGGTTTGGTGGCCACGGGATTAGGTCTCTGCTTTTTGCAGATTTGATCCTGATGGCTTCATTGGGTGGAATCTTCAGCTCTCACTGGATCGGTTCGCAGCCGAGTGTGAAGCGACCGGAATGAGAATCAGCACCTCCAAGTCTGAGTCCATGGTTCTTGCCCAGAAAAGGGAGTGCCATCTCCGGGTTCGGGAGGAGACCCTGCCCCAGGTGGAGGAGTTCAAGTACCTTGGAGTCTTGTTCACAAGTGGGGAAAGAGTGTATTGTGAGATCGACAGGCGGATCAGTGCAGCGTCTTCAGTAATGCGGACATTGTACCGATCCGTTGTGGTGAAGAAGGAGCTGAGCCGGAAGGCAAAGCTCTCAATTTACCGGTCGATCTACGTTCCCATCCTCACCTATGGTCATGAGCTTTGGGTCATGACCGAAAGGATAAGGTCACAGGTACAAGCGGCCGAAATGAGTTTCCTCCGCCGGGTGGCGGGGCTCTCCCTTAGAGATAGGGTGAAAAGCTCTGCCATCCGGGAGGAGCTCAAAGTAAAGCCGCTGCTCCTCCACATCGAGAGGAGCCAGATGAGGTGGCTTGGGCATCTGGTTAGGATGCCACCCAAACGCCTCCCTAGGGATGTGTTTAGGGCACGTCAAACCGGTAGGAGGCCACGGGGAAGACCCAGGACATGTTGGGAAGACTACGTCTCCCTGCTGGCCTGGGAACGCCTCGGGATCCCCCGGGAAGAGCTGGACGAAGTGGCTGGGGAGAGGGAAGTCTGGGCTTCCCTGCTTAGGCTGCTGCCCCCGCGACCCGACCTCGGATAAGCGGAAGAAGATGGATGAACGGATGGATGGGTTGTAAGGCGCACTGTTGATTTTTAAGAAAATTAAAGGATTTTAAGTACACTTTATAGTCCGAAAATTACAGTAATACATCATTATGATGAATATATTGCTAATAGTGCATCAGCTGTGGGTTAAGCCTCCTCCTGTATTTGAAACCTCGTGACACCTCCGTTAATAGCGTTAATCAAAGTTCCTTGAATGCACCACGGTTATGTGCAATGAAATTCTAAGGCAAAACTTAAACATAACTTTTTCCTATGCTGCCACAAATAAATGTATTTTCATCTTTCTTCTATCACCTCATCCTTGTTCCAAAATGTTGATTCTGTGTGTGTGAAAGCTTAACTTTGATGACATTGTGACTAGGGATGTCCGATAATATCGGACTGCCAGTATTATCGGCCGATAAATGCTTTAAAACGTAATATAGAAAATTATCGGTATCGGTTTCAAATAGTAAAATGTATGACTTATTAATAAACCGCTGTGTACACGGACGTAGAGAGTAGTAAAGAGCGGCAATAAATCTTAATGGCACTTCCTTTGCGAACCAGGCCAGTCAGAAAATATCTACAACTTTTCACACACACAAGTGAATGGAATGCATTCTTGGTCAACAGCCAAACATGTCACACTGAGGGTGGCCGTATAAACAATTTTAACACTGTTAAAAATATGCGCCACACTGTGAACCCACACCAAACAAAGACAAACACATTTCGGGAGAACATCCGCGCACCGTAACACAACATAAACACAACAGAACAAAAAGCCAGAACTCCTTTCAGCACTAACTCTCCCGGGATGCTACAACATACACCCCCACTACCCCATATTCCATCGAAATATCGGATATCGGCAAAAAAGCCATTATCGGCCATCTGTAATTTTGACGTCTGTGTTGAGTAAAGTGTTTCAATTTAGTTTTGTCGCTATCCAGGTGGAACGAACCATGTTTGCATTTCTGATAGGGGGTGTAAGTAGTCATGGATGTTCTTAATTTGATTCAAGCAAAACCTATTTTTTAACTTTCACAGTAACATTTATTTTGTCCTAACATGTATGACATTGTTTTTTAAAATGGATATATTTAAATAATTGAATGTAATTGTCAAACTTGACTCCACGTCTTTGTTGACGAGCTCACCCTGCTCATTTAGATCGACGACTAAATTTTCCAAATAGGAACATTTGGTTTTGGGTTTGTCTTCAAATTTCTACAACGTTACATTGTTGGGGTTGTCTTAGAAGACGTTCCTCTCACATCTGAGTACACACTAAAAAATGCTGGGTTATTGTGATAACAATTTATGAGTTGTGAGTGTTGGGTTAAATTTATGAGTTATTTTTATAAAGAGCAATCCATATTTGGGGTTACAAGGGTATTATTTTAACTACAATTTTGGGTTTTCAAAACTATGAACTATTTGTGGGTTGTTTTTCAATGAGTAATGCATTTTTGGGTAAAATGTTTTTTTTTTATTATTAAAAAGGTACTTTTTTCTTGAAGGAAATTGAATTAAGGATTTGTCTCATTAACAATATTTACAATCACACATCTTATGTACATGGACATATTTGCGCATGCTGTATAGAACTACTATGACCATGCTTGGCAATTCTTGTAAAAAAATGTCACTTATATCTTGCTTTTGAGTATATTTTAATGGAATAAAAATAATTTTGAACAGTACTTGGGAAGGAGTAGCAGTAAAAATTTTATTTGTAACCAACTATTGGGTCAAGGAGCGCTAAATTGCGCAACCAAATACTTGGGTTTGGAAACCCCCAACATTGTAGTAAGTATAAATCAACCAACATTGAATTAGCATAACTCAACTTTTGGGTTAAATAATTCAACCCAGTAGTTTGGTCGGGAATAACCCAACATTAAAGTTATCATAACTCAGCTTTTTGGTTAAATACGTCAACGCAAAAGTTGGGTTGAAAAAATTTACCCAAAATGTTGAGTTAGAATAACTCAAAAAAGGACTTGGTCCTTTTCTGAATCAGCAGTTGGGTTAAAATTGGGTTATTTTTTAACCCAACATTTTTAGTGCGTAGTCTTTATAGTCTTGTCTCGAGTCTCGACAAGAGCACTGTAACAAAACACGCCTTAGATGTCATTGTCTTCTCAGGGTATTTAATTGATCGCAACTAGACTGTCGAGGTTCAGGTATAAGAGACGTAGATAGGGACTGGATTATGGTCTGTGGTCGTGGTCAGGCAATAACGATAAATGACAGAGGGGTTAGTGCGTGTGCCTCACAATACGAAGGTCCTGCAGTCCTGGGTTCAAATCCAGGCTCGGGATCTTTCTGTGTGGAGTTTTCATGTTTTCCCCGTGAATGCGTGGGTTCCCTCTGGGTACTCCGGCTTCCTCCCACTTCCAAAGACATGCACCTGGGGATAGGTTGATTGGCAACACTAAAATTGGCCCTAGTGTGTGAATGTGAGTGTGAATGTTGTCTGTCTATCTGTGTTGGCCCTGCGATGAGGTGGCGACTTGTCCAGGGTGTACCCCGCCTTCCGCCCGATTGTAGCTGAGATAGGCGCCAGCGCTCCCCGCGACCCCGAAAGGGAATAAGCGGTAGAAAAATGGATGGATGGATGGACTTGACCATTAAAGGGGAACATTATCACAATTTCAGAAGGGTTAAAACCAATAAAAATCAGTTCCCAGTGGCTTATTCTATTTTTCAAAGTTTTTAAAAAAATTTTACCCTTCATGGAATACCCCAAAAAAAAGGCTTTAAAATGTCTGATTTTCGCTACCTGTGAAGCCACCGTCATCCAGTGATGCCAATACAAACAAACATGGCTGCTAGCACAGCAAGATATAGCGACGTTAGCTCGGATTCAGACTCGGATATCAGCGGCTTAAGCGATTCAACAGATTATTCATGTATTGAAATGGATGGTCGGAGTATGGAGGCAGATAGCGAAAACAAAATTGAAGAAGAAACTGAAGCTATTGAGCAAATAGCTATTGACGCTATTCGGCCATGTCTGCCTTAGCATTGCCAGTAAAATGTGCAGACCAAACGATCGGGATTTTCGCATTGACACTGAAGCAACTTAAATCCGTCAATTGGTAAGTGTTTGTTTGGCATTAAATGTGGGTGGAGGGAAACGCTGGATGCAAATATTGCACAAATGTACATACAGCTAGCCTAAATATCATGTTAGCATCGATTAGCTGGCAGTCATGCCGCGACCAAATATGTCTGGTTAGCACATAAGTCAATAACATCAACAAAACTCACCTTTGTGATTTAGTTGACTTTATCGTTGGAAATGCATCTGCAGGATATCCATACATCTCTGTGCCATGTCTGCCTTAGCATCGCCGGTAAAATGTGCAGACCAAACGATCGGGACTTTTGCATCTTGTGACACTGGAGCAACTTAAATTCGACGATTGGTAAGTGTTTGTTTGGCATTAAATGTGGGTGGAGGGAAAGCCTGGATACAAATATAGCTACAAATGTACATACAGCTAGCCTAAATAGCATGTTAGCATCGATTAGCATGCCGTGCTAATCGATGCACATTCTACGTAAATCAACTTGAATCCATCCCTGATCGAGTTGTTACACCCTCCGACAACACACAGACGAGGCATGATGTCTCCAAAGTACGGAAAACAGTCGAAAAAACGGAAAAAAACAGAGCTGATTTGACTTGCTGGGTGTAATGTGTTTGAGAAAATGGCGGTTGACTACCTAGGTGACGTCACGTTTTGACGTCATCGCTCTGAGAGCAAATAATAGAAAGGCGTTTAATTCGCCAAAATTCACCCATTTAGAGTTCGGAAATCGGTTAAAAAAATATATGGTCTTTTTTCTGCAACATCAAGGTATATATTGACGCTTACATAGGTCTGGTGATAATGTTCCCCTTTAAAGTAGCTTACTGAAAGAAAAATTAAACAAAGAAAACGGGAGGTGGCCCTCCAGCACAAAATTTCACACCAGCTGAGAAGCGGACCCTCAGCAATAATGAGAAGTGATTAATAATGGAAAGGGTTGAGGGCGGTGTCTCAGTCCATGGAGGAGGTGGGAACTCAGAACAACGGTGGTTTGCACCTGGGGAAAACAGCTGAACTGCTGGTAACCACTTGTCTCAATTACTATTCTGATTGCACAGGACCTGTAAAATCTTCCTTTTTGGGAGCCTGAGGTGCCGACATGGAGCCTAAAGAGATCAACGGGAACTAAGTCGACCTCAGACTGTCACCATGGCATTTGAACCCATAGACCTCGCAAAGGTACAATGTTTAAATACCAAAGTAAAGCAAGTAAAATAGTATTTTTATTATCTGGTTCAGGTTGGACATTGGGAATAGGGCAAAACATAAAATCATTACAAAGTCAAAGCTTGAAGGGGAAAAATCATACTTTGGAAAATGGTTAATAATTAACCTTTTTTTCATGTATGTGATTTCATTGGCAACATTGCAGCTTCACTACATCGCTAATTTTTTTAAAGCATATTGTTCATATTTTAAGGCTTATGTATGTATTTTATGTATTACAGTGCTGTTTTATGTTTTATTATTATATTGTGGCGATCAATTAAGATAATCACCTAAATTGATTAATGTGGACCCCGACTTAAACAAGTTGAAAAAATGTATTGGGGTGTTACCATTTAGTGGTCAATTGTACGGAATATGTACTGAACTGTGCAATCTACTAATAAAAGTTTCAATCAATCAATAAATCACCCAGTGAAACTTTTGTTTCGGGCTTAATGCACAACAATATGGCGGGCAATTGGCGCTGTCTTCACCACGAGAATCAAGAATACCAACATATGGTGAAACTCTTTTTTTGATGCAGACCATCTTCAACACCTGCCTCAACAAAAACTCATCTCCACATTGGTGAGCCTTTGACGTGAGCAATGACTAAAGAAGCGATGCATGAAATCGCAAGGCTCTGTGGGACTCAGCCCCCACACATTATCACATTTTCTGAAGGGTTAAAGCCAATAAAAATCAGTTTCAAGTGGCTTAGTTTATTTTTCGAAGTTTTTCACAAAATTGTACCCATCACGCAATATCCTGAAAAACGCCTTCAAAGTGCCTGATTTACACCATCGCTACATCCACTCGTCTACTGTCCTGTGACGTCACTGCGTGAAGCCAGCAAAAAAACCATGGCGATAGCACAGAAAGGTTTAGCATAGTAGCTCGGATTCAGACTCGGATTTCAGCGCCGTAAGCAATTCAACAGATTACGCGTGTATTGAGACGGATGGTTGGAGCATGGAGGCAGGTACCGAAAACGAAATTAAAGAAGAAACAGAAGCTTTTGAGCCATATCACGACAGACAACGGCACGGGAGGAAGCGCGAACAAATTCGGAGATCGCCTGCCAACCAACGATTGGTATGTGTTTTTTTGGCATTAAATGTGGGTGAAGGGAAAGGCTGTATGCAAATATAGTTACAAATGAGGCATAATGATGCAATATGTACATAAAGCTAGCCTAAATAGCATGTTAGGATCGATTAGCTTGCAGTCATGCCGTCACCAAATATGTCTGATTAGCACACTCCACATACAACAAAACTCACCTTTGTGATTTTGTTGACTTTATCGTTGGAAATGCATCTGTTTTAAGTGTCGCAGGATATCCACAGATTCTTGCCATCTCTGTCGTAGCATAGCTGTCGTCGGTACAGTGTGCAGAACAGACGAGGGACTTTCGCATCTTTTGACCACTGGTGCAACTTGAATCCGTCTCTGTTCGTGTTATTACACCCTCCGACAACACACCGACGAGGCATGATGTCTCCAAGGTACCGGAAAACAGTCGAAAAAACAGAAAATAACAGAGTTGATTTGACTTGGTGTGTGTAATGTGTTTGAGAAAATGGCGGATCACTTCACGATGTGACGGCACGGGTCAAAGGTCATTGCTTCGACAGGCGAACAATTGAAAGGCGTTTAAATCGCCAAATTCACCCTTTTAGAGTTCGGATATCGGTTAAAAAAACATATTTTTCTGCAACATCAAGGTATATATTGACACTTACATAGGTCTGGTGATAATGTTCCCCTTTGTTGCTAACAAGAGTGCTATCGGCATCTGTCTGGGCAAGGCTAAGTGGAGCTGAAAGGAGGACCGGTGTTATGTTACGGTATTTTACAGTACCTGGTGTACGTGTGACGTCACACCCCGTTGCACTTTAGCACTTGGCGATCACTCCAACAGCACTGAAAACAGACTCAGAAAAAACTACCTCTCAAAAAAACGCTCTAAAGTCAGTTAGGTAAGGCTCCACTTTTCCAAAAAATTGCTAGCTTGATGCTAGTATACTTTGGCTTTGATACTGACAGCTAGCAATTTAACATGGCAATTTCGATGATGTGGCGACTTGTCCAGGGTGTACACAGCCCGAATGCAGCTGAGATAGGCTCCAGCACCCCCCGCAATACCAAACGGGACAAACGATAGAAAATGGATGGATGGAATTTTAACACCACCAAATTTGTTGATCAAAACTACAACTAAGATGCACTTTACAATCAAACAGCAGGTGCATTACAAGTACAATACTTACAGTGTTAACACTTTTTAGGGCACAACATACGATTAAACTGACTCGCCAACAGACCATATACTATACACTACTGCCATCTAACGTCTTGAACTATCAACTGTGATTACAATTTACTGTCATACTTACAAATGAGACTGTCAGAGTTAGTTTGTGACGAACCCCAAGATGCAGAGAAGGAGGCAGACATTGGGTATGGAAACATGATTTAGTTAAACACTAAACAAGAACAAACAAAGGGGTACTAACAAAAAGCACGTACAAGGCGGATACAAACTAAAAGAGCTAGCATGGGAGCTAGAAAACAAATGGAGCTTAGCATGGAAGCTAGCTAAAACAAAAGGGCCTAGCGTGGAAGCTAGCGGGTAGCGAGCAGGAAAACAGAAGTCGTTACCTGTAGAATGAAAACAAAACGGAAGCAGGGAACAAAAGACAGTAAGCTACAAACAGATACCAAACTATCTTGCCGATTGTATTGTACCATATCTGCGTTCAAAGGACTCCAGCTTATTAGTGATTCCCAAAGCCCAAAAAAAGTCTGCGGGCTATAGAGCGTTTTCCGTTCGGGCTCCAGTACTCTGGAATGCCCTCCCGGTAACAGTTCGAGATGCCACCTCAGGAGAAGCATTTAAGTCTCATCTTAAAACTCATTTGTATACTCTAGCCTTTAAATAGACTCCCTTTTTAGACCAGTTGATCTGCCGTTTCTTTTCTTTTTCTTCTATGTCCCACTCTCCCTTGTGGAGGGGGTCCGGTCCGATCCGGTGGCCATGTACTGCTTGCCTGTGTATCGGCTGGGGACATCTCTGTGCTGCTGATCCGCCTCCGCTTGGGATGGTTTCCTGCTGGCTCCGCTGTGAACGGGACTCTCGCTGCTGTGTTGGATCCGCTTTGGACTGAACTCTCGCGACTGTGTTGGATCCATTATGGATTGAACTTTCACAGTATCATGTTAGACCCGCTCGACATCCATTGCTTTCCTCCTCTCCAAGGTTCTCATAGTCATCATTGTCACCTACGTCCCACTAGGTCATTATTGTCACCGATGTCCCACTGGGTGTGAGTTTTCCTTGCCCTTATGTGGGCCTACCGAGGATGTCGTAGTGGTTTGTGCAGCCCTTTGAGACACTAGTGATTTAGGGCTATATAAGTAAACATTGATTGATTGATTGATTGAAAATATGGGGCGGCATGGCGTAGTGGGTAGAGCGGCCGTGCCAGAAACCTGAGGGTTGCAGGTTCGCTTCCCACCTATTGACATCCAAAAAATCGCTGCCGTGGTGACCTTGGGCAGGACACTTCACCCTTTGCCCCCGGTGCCGCTCACACTGGTGAATGAATGATGAATGAATGATTGGTGGTGGTCGCAGGGGCCGTAGGCGCAAACTGGCAGCCACGCTTCCATCAGTCTACCCCAGGGCAGCTGTGGCTACAGATGTAGCTTACCACCACCAGGTGTGAATGAATGATGGGTTCCCACTTCTCTGTGAGCGCTTTGAGTATCTAACAATAGAAAAGCGCGATATAAATCTAATCCATTATTATTATTATTATTATTAAATATAGCTTACCGCCACGCTGCAAATACAAGACAGGACAGGAGCGACAAGAGCGACAGGTAGCAACGACAAGAGCGACATCGACAAGACAATAATCCAGCACTGACTGGAATACAAAGCAGGTACAAATACGACGGGCTGATTGACACCAGGTGTGGCCAGGTGCCAATCAGCCGCAGCTGAGGGGAAATAAAGCACTCAGGGAGAAAAACAGGATGCTGAACCATAATTAGAGTGCTGACAGGAACTAAGGTCAGGAAATACTAAACACACAAAGGAAAAACTAAAACACAACCAGTCAGTGGCAAGCCTGACAGAGACTCAGAATTGTGATAATAAAACAAGATATAGCTTCATAATCATATTATAAACAGCTAATTTTTAAAATATTTCAAAAAATTTAGATTTTATTATCAAAAACAGTACAAAAGTAGCAATATTGGTACTGTTGTGTACCAAGGAACCAGGAATTAGTACCGTAAGGGTTCAAATATGAACAATACCCATCCCTACCAGTAAGTACTGTAATCTACAGTAAAACACACTCAAATCTACTATATTGGTTGAAACGACTGTAAATGTGACTATGTACAGTCGCCATCAAAAGTTTACATACACTTGTAAAGAACATAATGTCATGTTCCATAATATTTTCTACAACTCTTATATTTTTGTGATAGAATGATTGGAGCACATGTTGGTCACAAAAAAACATTCTTGAAGTTTGGTTCTTTTATGATTTTATTATGGGTCTACTGAAAATGTGACCAAATCTGCTGGGTCAAAAGTATACATAGAGCAATATTAATATTTGGTTACATGTCCCTTGGAAAGTTTTTCTGCAAAAAGGCGCTTTTGGTAGCCATCCACAAGCTTCTGGTTGATTTTTTTTTTACCACTCCTCTTGACAAAAATGGTGCACTTTAGCTAAACGTGTTGGTTTACTTGTTTCTTCAGAATTGTCCATACCTTTAAGTCAGGACTTTAGGAAGGCAATTCTAAAACCTTAATTACAGCCTGATTTAGCCATCTTTTTACCTCTTTTGACATGTGTTTGGGGTCATTGTTCTGTTGGAACACCCAACTGCGCACAAGACCCAACCTCCAGGCTGATGATTTTGGATTATCCTGAAGAATTTGGAGGTAATCCTCCTTCTTCATTGTCCTGTTTACTCTCTGTAAAGCACCAGTTCCATTGGCAGCAAAACAGGCCCAGAGAATAATATTACCACCACCATGCTTGGCAGTAGGTGTGGTGCTCATGGGATTAAAGGCCTCACCTTTTTCTCCTCCAAACATATTGCTGGGTATTGTGGCCAGACAGCTCAAATTTTTGTTTTATCTGACATCACATAGACATTTTGGATAGTGAAAAATGATCCCCGCATCCTTTGATTTACCCATCTGTTGTTTGGTCACATTTACTCTCTGTAAAGCACCAGTTCCTTGTAGCAGCAAGATAGCAGCAGTGGAGGCGGCGACGGCGGCGGCGATGACCAAGAAGAACGCGGAGTTGGAATATAATTACAACACTTTATGTACATATTTATATACATATTTATATAATATGTAACTACAAGGTCCATTCACAAACAGAGTCCCATTGCTTTTATGAGCGGTCAAGCGGCCGTAATTCTTTCATGGCGGGCCGCCAAAAATAAATGAATGTGTGGGAAACCCGATTTACAAAGTTAATTCTGGCAAATCCCTTATCTTTCTATTGTGTTGCTAGTGTTTTAGTGAGTTAAATAGTACCTGATAGTCGGAAGGGTGTGTCTACGGGTGTCTTGACGCACAGTGTCTCAGGGAAGTCAACGTCAGCTATGGATGGCACAAGCTCAGCTTTTCTCTGGTAAGAACTGACTTTTTAACCACAATTTTCTCACCGAAACCTGCTGGTTGACATGTGGTCGGGATTCATGTTCTCTTGACCACTCTGATCCATAGGAAAGTTTCACCTCTAGGAGTTTTAAACAAGGAATCACCGTGTGTTTGTGTGGCTAAAGGCTAAAGCTTCCCAACTCCATCTTTCTACTGTGACTTCTCCAATATTAATTGAACAAATTGCAAAAGATTCAGCAACACAGATGTCCAAAATACTGTGTAATTATGCCGTTATAGCAGACGACTTTTAGCTGTGTGTGTGTGCAGCGCTTATACTTCCTAAAAACCCGTGACGTCTTGCGTACACGTCATCATTACACAACGTTTCGAAGACGAAACTCCCGGGAAATTAAAAATTGCAATTTAGTAAACTAAAAAGGCCGTATTGGCATGTGTTGCAATGTTGATATTTCATCATTGATATATAAACTATTAGACTGTGTGGTGGGTAGTAGTGGGTTTCAGTAGGCCTTTAAAAGAAGGGGCGTACGAAAGCCGAGGTCTGACTCAACTTGTTTTCCCACTGACTGAGTAACAATGTGTCCACTGAGGTAAAGGAAACTCGAGTCCCCACCAGCACCTGCAGTCAGTTGAGTGTGACAACCCACAAAACCTTGTTTAGGAAATAATACGGCCTGAGGCAGGGAAGACACAACATGATCTGTGGGGATTGGGTTATAATATAATTAGAATAATTTCCCCAATATTTCCCAGTGGTGAACTCCCCCCACTCCTCAAATTAAAGAATGAAAGATTAAAGGCCTACTGAAATGAGATTTTCTTAGGATAGCAAGTCCATATTATGTGTCATACTTGATCATTTCGCGATGTTGCCATATTTCTGCTGAAAGGATTTATTAGAGAACATCAACAATAAAGTTCGCAACTTTTGGTTGATAAAAAAGCCTTGCCTTTACCGGAAGTCGCAGACGATGACGTCACACGTGTGGGGGCTCCTCACGTCCTCACATTGTTTATAATGGGAGCCTCCAACAAAAAGTGCTATTCGGATCGAGAAAACGACAATTTCCCCATTAATTTGAGCGAGGATGAAAGATTTGTGTTTGAGAATATAGATAGCGACGGACTAGAAAAGAAAAAAAGAAAAAGTTTTTAGAAAAAGCGATTGCATTCGGACGGATTCCGATGTTTTTAGACACATTTACTAGGATAATTCTGGGAAATCCCTTATCTTTCTATTGTGTTGCTAGTGTTTTAGTGAGTTTAATAGTACCTGATAGTCGGAGGTGTACGTCCACGGGTGTCTTGACGCCGATGTCTCAGGGAAGTCGACGGCAGCTTTATGGACGGCACAAGCTCAGCTTTTCTCCGGTAAGAAGCGACTTTTTACCACAATTTTCTCACCGAAACCTGCTGGTTGACATTCCGTCGTGATTCATGTTTGCTTGACCGCGCTGTGATCCATAGTAAAGTTTAACCTCCAGGAATTTTAAACAAGGAATCACCGTGTGTTTGTGTGGCTAAAGGATAAAGTTTCCCAACTCCATCTTTCTACTGTGACTTCTCCAATATTAATTGAACAAATGGCAAAAGATTCAGCAACACAGATCTCCAAAATACTGTGTAATTATACCGTTAAAGCAGACGACTTTTAGCTGTGTGTGTGTGCAGTGCTCATATTTCCTTAAAACCCATGACGTCTTGCGTACACGTCATCATTACACGACGTTTTCAAGACGAAACTCCCGGGAAATTTAAAATTGTAATTTAGTAAACTAAAAAGGCTGTATTGGCATGTGTTGCAATGTTAATATTTCATCATTGATATATAAACTATCAGACTGAAAATCCTTGTCACTTCTAAAAAGCACGGATCGAGTCTTGAAAGCAGAGGAGATAATTCAGAAATGTTTAATCGGAAAAACATCAGTAAGTTGCCATGCTTTACTGCTCAAATTCCTCATCAAAGCATGTGAGTGAGATGTGGGAAGATGATGTACTGCTGTGAGGGAGCCGGTCTCATAATTTTTTTTTTGTTTTTGAAAAAAATCAACAAATCTTATTCTTATAACCTGCTGTCTTCACTGGCTGGATTTTAATTGGGTTTGGAATGCAAATAATGTTGCATAAGGGTTGTAACGGTACTCTGTCACTACATTTTGTATTGATTCAGGTTTGAAACTGACGATCCGGTTCATTTTAGGTAGTTAGGAGACAAAATATTCATTGTTTGAAAGAAAAAAAACAGGTTTAAAGGCCTACTGAAACCCACTACTACTGACCACGCAGTCTGATAGTTTATATATCAATGATGAAATATTAACATTGCAACACATGCCAATACGGCCTTTTTAGTTTACTAAATTGCAATTTTAAATTTCCCGCGGCGTTTCTTGTTGAAAACGTCGCGGAATGATGACACGACAATGACGCGTGTTGGTGACATTATTGGTTGGAGGGGACATATTAGCCCAGCATCACTTACGGCTAAAAGTCGTCTCTTTTCATTGCATAATTACACAGTATTTTGGACATCTGTTTTGCTGAATCTTTTGCAATTTGTTCAATTAATAATGGAGACTATAAAGAACAATGCTGTTGGTGGAAAGCGGTGGATTGCAGCTGCCTTTAGCACCGAAACACAGCCGGTGTTTCTTTGTTTTTGTTGTGAAGCTTTAACACAGAGCGGTCAAGCGAACATGTTTCTCTACGTCAATACATACGTTTTTGGATGGGAAAATTGTCGGCTCTTACCGGAGACATCAGTGGATGATGGGGCCTTCTCCATTAGCTGTCAAAAAGCAGCTGTGATCTTGGCTCCTCATCGGCTTTCTCTGACACACTGGAGTCCACCGCAGCCATCCGACTTTCGGGTATGACTTTACTCATCTAATCTCACAAAAAAACTATTAACACAATAAGCAAAAAAATAGATTTTCCAGAATTATCCCAGAAAATGTGTCTAATTACATCTGAAACGCTAACACTGCCGCCGCCCAGAGCCGTCGCTTTTTCTTTCTTTTTTTTCTTTTTTTTTTAGTGCCTCACTAACTTTCCTCATCCACAAATCTTTCATCCTCGCTCAAATTAATGACATCGTTCTGATATCAACAATAAACAACACAACGGACATGACAGCATTTGCTAGCTTAATAAGCACATTAGCTGTGTCTCAATTTCAGGGGCTGCATCATTCGAAGGACCCAGCCCATGGAATGGACGAAGTGGGGGACAGTCTAGCCTACGGGTTAGTTGTCCGCGTCCTTACATTTACGTCACGTATCAGCTGCTCAGTTTCCCGAGGTTTACTAATGACGGATTTAAGAGAAGAATGTCCAATAGTTTTCTTGTGTTCTCTTGGTCCTTTATCTTATTCCAGAGGAAGTGGCTAAGCGCTCCCGTCTGATTTCCCTGATCATGGGAGATGTGTCACGTGTTGACAAGCGTTCTAAAGCTGTTATTCCTAATTATTAGTTAATGATAGTTTTTTTATGCTTGTGACTGCTTGTTGGAGTGGGACATGTACCTTTAAAAACATGCAGACAATCCAGAAGATGTCCCAGAGAGAGTCCTCACGGTCTATCCCTACCACAGTTACTTTATTAATATTTGATTCCTATTTGATGTCCTTTTTCTAATTGTGTCACATTGCTTGCATTATAGCCAGTAACAGTAAATATTGGAATAGTATATGTGACAGACTTCTCAAGCCGTCGTGCGGGTTCCAAGGACCGTCAAGGAAGGACATAGCGGCGGCACGTTTAGACTTCATTAATTTTCAATAAAGACTGCTTTTCAGCTACTCCGTCTGCCGCTCGCTCTTCCGCTTGCCTTTCTGCTTCGGGCGTCGTCGCTTCTCTTGCGCTTTCAGTCTCTCTCTCTCCGCGTCAGCTTCCCTCTGGCTCCTTCTCGTCTCTGCGCCTCTCTCTCTGACGTTCACGGCTGTCGCCCTTTTATACAGTGCGAAAGTATTACTCAATTGTCCCCAGATGCGCGATCCACGCACCTGATCTTGATTGTGGCGTCGCTCCCGGCGCGCCCCGCCTCGCCGCTCGCTCGCCGTCCACGCCTCCTCGCCGCCATCTTGGGCCAGGCTCCGTCGTGCCCTGCCTCGCTGTTGGACTGCCGGCCACGCCTCCTCGCCGCCATCTTGGGCTGGGCTATGGTATGCCCTGCCTCGCTGTCGGACTGCCGGCTCCGCCTCTCCACAGTATATTATTATTATTATTATCATATAATTATTTGCAATGAAGGCAGAGGAAATGAATCACAACAACTACAGTTTCAGTACATTAGTTTATTAATTTATATAAGTTGTAAAAATACTTAGTTTTTAAAGGATCATCCAAACTGGTATAAACGTTTGAGTCATTTCTTTTTGCTCTGTTGTTGTCCAAATCCTCCTTGATTATTGTGCACGGGGAAAAAAAGCAGAAAAGTTAAACACAAGATCACAATAATCATTGACAGACATACTTGCCAACCTTGAGACCTCCGATTTCGGGGGGTGGGGTGTTGGGGGCGTGGTTGGGGGGTGGGGTGTGGTCGGGGGCGTGGTTAAGAGAGGAGGAGTATATTTACAGCTGTTGTGTGCGCAGTCGTGCACTGAACTCTCTAAAAGCCGTAGATATTATTGTCACATATGCATGATTGATTAATTGATTGAAACTTTAATTAGTAGATTGCACAGTACAGTACATACTCCGTACAATTGACCCCTAAATGGGCTTCACGGTGGCAGAGTGGTTAGTGCGTCTGCCTATCAATAACAAGTTCCTGCAGTCCTGGGTTCAAATCCAGGCTCGGGATCTTTCTGTGTGGAGTTTGCATGTTCTCCCCGTGAATGCGTGGGTTCCCTCCGGGTACTCCGGCTTCCTCCCACTTCCAAAGACATGCACCTGGGGATAGGTTGATTGGCAACACTAAATTGGCTAAATTGGCCCTAGTGTGTGAATGTGAGTGTGAATGTTGTCTGCCTATCTGTGTTGGCCCTGCAATGAGCTGGCGACTTGTCCAGGGTGTACCCCGCCTTCCGCCCTATCGTAGCTGAGATAGGCGCCAGCGCCCCCCGCGACCCCAAAAGGGAATAAGCGGTAGAAAATGGATGGATGGATGACCCCTAAATGCTAACACCCAAATAAGTTTTTCAACTTGTTTAAGTCTGGGTCCATGTTAATCAATTCATGGTACAAATATATACTATCAGCATAATACAGTCATCATAGTTAATCATCATAGTATATACATTGAATATTTACATTATTTACAATCCGGGGAGGTGGGATGTGAATGGAGAAGGGTATTAGTAAAGGGTTGAAGTTGCCTGGAGGTGTTGTGGTGCAGTACTGTCCTGTGGCCAAACAGATGGCGGTATTGTCCTGTTTAAGAGTGTCACAACATTGCTGTTTACGGCAGACGAAAACGTGACTGCTGTTGTTGTGTGTTGTTACCGCGCTGGGAGGACGTTAATGAAACTGCCTAACAATAAACCCACATAAAAAAAAAACAAGAACTCGCCCTCGATCATTCTACAGTTATAACGTCATTGGGCAGACACGCCGTTTATATTGTGGGAAAGCGGACGTGAAAACAACTTGTCGTCTCTCAGGTCCACATGGAGCTGGAGGGGGCGTGGCCTCCAGTCCGCCTGAATTTCGGGAGATTTTCGGGAGAAAATTTGTCCCGGGAGGTTTTCGGGAGAGGCGCTAAATTTCGGGAATCTCCCGGAGAATCCAGGAGGGTTGGCAAGTATGTTGATAGAAGTGAACATTTTCAAACAACATGTAAATGTACACACAAAAAAACAGCAATAATCAATATTGGTACATTGATGCGGATGTTCATAGTACTTCAATTTTCTGGCCACACATTAATAGAACATACTTAACTTATTATTTATGTAAATTAGAAGATGTTAAGCTTTACATTCAAACACAGAAAAAAGCTCCGGGCACGAAGGTTTCTGCAATGGCCAGACATATGTCTCTACCTCGGGGTAAAGAGAAGGTCAGAGCACAGAGGTGGCTCAACATTACGATACTCCAGGTCTCGTATTTTTACACATATGTCTATCAATTAACGTATCTGCTTTTGGCTGTTTTCAATGAATAAATAAAGCTATACTTACATTTTAAGGTGGCGTCTCCGTGTTGAAAATAATTTTCAGAGTGTAGCGCGCAAAGAATTTGGGGAAATGAAAGGACGCAAAGTGCACACGGATGCAACCTTTCTGCTAAAATTTGTGGGCCGCATTCAAAGGAGACTTGAAACTTATTTGAATCTGGACAGCCTTCACGCACCACAATGACGTTAGCACCCCACAAATGTCCACTGCAAATGATGCAGCCACCCAATTGAGACACACAGTCATTGACTATAGCACTCAATTAAATGAGAGTTAGCATATCAGCTAGCACATTTAACATCAAATAAATCACTTCTACACAAACAACATACTGTATTCATGTCAAAATTCACAGCCTCATTTCCATATTAAAAGAAGTAATTAGAGATCGCTAATGAGAATCACAACGCAGGCGCAGGGTGTCGTTCAATTTTCAATGATTCCTTCATGAGTGACTCACAGCTCCGGGTTGATTCAGTGAGTACTTTGTTCACTATCTGTGAATCAGTTCAAGTCGAGTCTTTGCTCATTTACATATTTGCCAACCCTCCGGGATTTTCCGGGAGACTCCCGAAATTCAGCGCCTCTCCCGAAAACCTCCCGGGACAAATTTTCTCCCGAAAATCTCCCGAAATTCAGGCGGACTGGAGGCCACGCCCCCTCCAGCTCTATGCGGACCTGAGTGAAGACAGCCTGTTTTCACGTCCGCTTTCCCACATTGTAAACAGTGTGTCTGCCCAATAACGTTATAACTGTAGAATGTTCGTGGGCGAGTTCTTGGTTTCTTATGTGGGTTTATTTTTAGGCAGTTTCATTAACGTCCTCCCAGCGCGGCAACAACACACAACAACAGCAATCACGTTTACGTCTACCATAAGGCAGTTCGTCTGCCGTAAACAGCATGTGACACTCTTAAACAGGACAATACTGCCATCTACTGTACATGCACCACAACAACTCCAGGCAACTTCAACCCTTTACTAATCCTCCTCCATCCACATCCCACCTCCCCAGATTGTAAATAACCTAATGTAAATAATCGAATGTATTTCTAATGTATATACTTCTTCTTATGCTATCAGAACTCACTATGTTCTCTGCTCGCTGTACATATCCTACTAAGTAAGACCCACACTGTTTCAATGTCCATTTCTCTGTTGATGCAATTGTTGATGACTGAATTACTGATATCAACCAAACCCCCCAGATTGTAAATTATGTAAATAATTCAATGTATATACTATGATGATTAACTTGTGTGATGACTGTATTATGCTGATAGTATATATTTGTACCATGAATTGATTATTGTGGACCCCGACTTAAACAAGTTGAAAAACTTATTGGGGTGTTACCATTTAGTGGTCAATTGTACGGAATATGAACTGTACTGTGCAATCTACTAATAAAAGTTTCAATCAATCAATCAATCATGCATATGTGACAATAACATCTAGGGCTTTTAGAAAGTGCAGTGCACAACTGCGCATACAACAGCTGTAAATATACTCCTCCCTTCTTAACCACGCCCTTGCCCACCCACGACCACGCGCCCCCACCCCCCAACTCCCGAAATTGGAAGTCTCAAGGTTGGCAAGTATGCTCATTGACCATGATTCAGTAAGATGGAAGGGTCCGTTCACTTTGGTGCCTGTGATTCAGTGAGTTTTAGTCAAGCAAACGCAGCAGCACTTGCCGAGTTGAGACACAGCGAGTGATTTAGCTTGTGCGGGAACGAGAAAGGAGAGTTGATTAGAGGCAAGAAACATCTGTTGCTCTTTCTACTGGGCTAACACGTTCATGCAAATACAGTGAGAGTAACAGTTGCGTAACTAAATACATGTTACATATAATCAATCAATGATTATTTATATAGCCCTAAATCACTAGTGTCTCAAAGGGCTGCACAAACCACAACGATATCCTCGGTAGAGCCTACATAAGGGCGAGGAAAACTCACACCCAGTGGGACGTCGGTGACAATGATGACTATGAGAAACCTTGGAGAGGCCCGAATATGTGGGGAACCTCCCCTCTAGGGGAACCAAAAGCAATGGATGTCGAGCGGGTCTAACATGATACTTTGAAAGTTCAATCCATAGTGGATCCAACACAACCGTGAGAGTCCAATCCAAAGTGGATCCAACACAGCAGAGAGAGTCCAGTCCACAGTGGAGCCAGCAGGAAACCACCCCAAGTGGAGGCGGATGAGCAGCGCAGCGATGTCCCAGCCGATACACAGGCGAGCGGTCAATCCTGGGTCCCGGCTCTGGACGAGCGGTCCATCCTGGGTCCCGACTCAGGACAGGCAGAACCTCATCCATGGCCACCGGACCAGACCCCCTCCAGTGGGACAGAGGAGAAAAAGAAAAGAAACGGCAGATCAACCAGTCTAAAATGGAGGTCTATATAAAGGCTAGAGTATACAAATGAGTTTAAACGTGAGACTTAAATGCTTCTACTGAGGTAGCATCTCGAACTGTTACCGGGAGGGCATTGCAGATCACTGGAGCCCGAACGGAAAACGCTCTATAGCCCACATACTTCTTATGGCTCTGGGAATCACTAATAAGCCGGAGTCCTTTGAACGCAGATTTCTTGCCGGGACATATGGCACAATACAATCGGCAAGATAGGCTGGAGCTAGACCGTGTAGTATTTTATACGTAAGTAGTAAAACCTTAAAGTCACATCTTAACTGCACAGGAAGCCAGTGCAGGTGAGCCAGTATACAGTTGTGATCAAAATTATTCAACCCCCACAAAATGTTGGTGTTTTAGCAAGTTGGACATTTATTCCGTATTTTGTTTATAGTCATATCAAATAAAGATGTGTCAAATAGACAAATGCAACTTAAATTGTAACACTGTATTTTACAAAATACCAGAAAATGAATTTTTTCTTAATATCTCATTGACAAAATGATTCAACCCCCTAGTTACATGCATCTTTAGTACTTAGTAGAACACCCTTTGGCAGTAATTACATCCTTCAAACGTGATACATAACCGGACACAAGCTTCTTGCAACTATCTACAGGTATTTTAGCCCATTCCTCTTGGGCAAAGGCCTCCAGTTCATTCATATTCTTGGGCTTGCGTGCTGCAACTGCCTTCTTCAAGTCCCACCACAGGTTTTTTATAGGATTTAGGTCTGGCGACTGTGAAGGCCACTCCAGAGTCTTCCAGCCCTTCTTCTGCAACCACTCTGACGTTGATTTGGAGGTATGCTTGGGATCGTTGTCCTGTTGGAAGGTCCAACATCTCCCAAGCCTCAGCTTCGTCACTGACTTCATGACATTTGCAGCTGATATATCCTGGTAGGAAATATAATTCATAATGCTTTGAACGCGCTGGAGATTCCCGGTACCTGAGGCAGAGAAACAGCCCCAGAGCATGATTGACCCCCCACCACGCTTAACAGTAGGCAAGGTGTTCTTCTCTTTGTAAGCTTCATTTTTTCTCCTCCAGACATAACGTTGATTCATAGGCCCAGAGAGTTCCACTTTTGTCTCATCACTCCATAGAACAGTTTCCCAAAACCTTTGGGGTTTGTCCAGATGATTTTTGGCATACTGCAGTCTATTTTTCTCGTGCCTGGTAGTCAGAAGTGGGGTGCGCCTGGGAGTTCTGGCATGGAGGCCTACATCTCGTAATGCGCGCCTTATTGTCTGGGACGAAACTTGCATTCCCTCCTCTGCAATGTCCTCTTGTAGTTCCTCAGCTGTTACCCGGGGGTTTTTCACCACTGTACGCTTCAAATACCCGACAGCAGTTGCACACAGCATCCTCTTTCTACCACGCCCAGGTAGTGTTTCCACTGTGCCTTTAGCTTTAAACTTGCAAATTATGCTCCCAACTGTGTCTCTTGGAATGTGCAGTGTCTTTGCTATTTTCTTATATCCATATCCTTTCTTATGAAGAGAAATTACCTCCTCTCTTGACTTCTTTGACCACTCCCTGGACTTCACCATGTTGCAAATACACCATTGACCATCTACAAGAAGCTGAGCGTCACAGTCTTTTTCAGTTTAATTGCTGCTCGTTATGGTTCTAATCACATCCACAGGTGTTTTCAACACCTGATTGAAAAGACCTTATTCAAATTCTGTTCTCAAGAGTTATGATCTTCAAGGGATTGAATAGTTTTTTCAATGAGATATTAAGAGAAATTACACTGTTTGGTATGTTACAAAATATAATGTTGTAATTCAAGTTGCATTTGTCTATTTAATGCAACTTTATTTGATATGACTATAAATACAAAATACGGAATAAATGTCGAACTTGCTAAAACACCAAAATTGTGTGGGGGTTGAATAGTTTTGATCACAACTGTAGGCGTAATACATTACATAATATATATTCAGTAAAAATAAAAAACTTGCAGTTTCAAACTATTTGTTCATGACTCGCACATCAGTTGTAAGGGTTGGACTGCAGCTCGACATGCAGCAACCACATTACTGCGGACGTTGCGCCTATTGATCTGCGGGCCAATCTATCTATCTATACATCTATCTATGTAGTATTCTTATAACTATACATTTTGACATGTTACAAATAGTGACAAATAATAGACTTATACTTCCTTTATTGTGATTCAAATTTCAACTTTACAGTACAGATAAGAACAAAATGTCATTGCATTAGCTCGTTGTAGTGCAGGATAAAAGAGCAATAAGGTGCAGATATAAATAAATGATTACTGTACAGATAAAACATATTGCATCTTTGCATATGCATCCACATTTATGAATATATTTTATATTGTCTTTATATTTCAGGGAGTTAATCCGTTTCTGGGGGGAATTCTCCCGTCCAAAGGCAAAACCCAGTAACTCAATTTTGGTCAAAACTGAGCTGATAATAATTTTGGAGTTCCTAGGTGATATGCTTTACATTAGTGTATGCGATATTGTATTTTGTTCCGTAAGTAAGCTGTTACGCGCATGGCAGGACCTAGCAACTATCACATAACCGCGTAGATACAACAGAAAAACCTAGTATCTCAAGGGACCAATCGGAGCTTCTTTGTCAGTCGCCTTATTGTCTTTAATGAGACATTTGCACGAATGGGGGCCGACGGTCAACCTGATTTTGTGATATTACTGCACAAGGGGATATTTGGAAGATTGGCCCAGGACGTTGCAAGCACCTTCATTAAATGTATTGTTCTTGATTCTTCCCCTTGCATACTCTTTTGGACAGATAACTGTGGAGGTCAAACTGGACGCTGTACACGGACGGCTCTTGCCCAATGTGCAAACGCAGAATGGGGCCCACCCGAGATTGTGATAAAATATCTGGAGAAAGGGCACACGTTCATGAGAGCAGATTCAATCCATGGCTCAATCGGCAAGAAAATGAAAGCTCAAGAAAACATCTATACGTTTGATGACTTTGTAGATCTTTGTAAGACAGCATCAAGATAGATTGGTTTTCCTTTGTTTTCTCAAAATCAGCTAGAAGTGAGTTACTAGGTTTTGCCTTTGAACGGGAGAATTGAGAGGATTATAATGATGCGTTCAAGAGTCTTACGGCCTGAGGGAAGAAGCTGTTACAGAACCTGGAGGTTCTACTACGGAGGCTGCGGAACCTCTTTCCAGAGTCCAGCAATGAAAACAGTCTTTGGTGGGGGTGGGAGGAGTCTTTACAGATTTTCTGAGCCCTGGTCAGGCAGCAGCTTTTTGCGATTTCCCGTATAGGAGGTAGAGGAGTCCTGATGATCTTTTCCGCCATCCTCACCACTCTCTGCAGAGACTTCCAGTCTGAGGCACTGCAGACTCCAGTCCAGATAGAGATGCAGTTGGTCAGCAGGCTCTCTATAGTGCCTCTGTCGAATGTGGTGAGAATGGGGGGAGGGAGCTGTGCTGAGCTCTTTATACAAGAGCTCCGGTGTGTAGGGACCAGGTCATATTGTCAGTTATCTTTACCCCCAGGAACTTGGTGCTGCTTACGATCGCCACTGCTGTGCCGTTGATGAAGAGTGGAGTGTGGTTGGACTGGTGCTTCCTGAAGTCCACGATGATCTCCTTGGTCTTACTGTATCGACGTTCAGGACCAGGTTCTTGGTTCTGCACCAGTCAAACAGATGTTTCACCTCCTCTCTATGTCGTTGTTGTCACGAATGAGGCCCACTACTGTTGTGGCGTCCGCATATTTCTAAGTGTGGTTAGTAGTGCACCTGGCGCAGAAGTCAGTGTGGGGTCTGTCTGTGAGGAAGTCAAGCATAAAGAAAGTTATAGTAACTTGTAGTTATAATTTTTAGACAACACCTATGTTTATTTATAATTTTTTATTCCAGTGTGCTGAACTGTGAGAGTGTGTGTGCGGTAATAAAGTTTACACAGCTGTTTTTACATGGTGGTCACAATGATTTAAGTTTGTTTAGTCATTTAATACAAACCTGAAGAGGGAGGTTTTCAAAACATGATAAACATGTAAGAATACAGTACAACCTGCGATAACGACAAATTTGCGTTGGAAATTTCTAATACGCTCTCATAAAACGCGCAAATACACACATTAATTGATTTGGGACGGCGTGGCGCAGTGGGAGAGTTGCCGTGCGCAACCCGAGGGTCCCTGGTTCAGATCCCACCTAGTACCAACCTCGTCACGTCCGTTGTGTCCTGAGCAAGACACTTCACCCTTGCTCCTGATGGGTGCTGGTTGGCGCCTTGCATGGCAGCTCCCTCCATCAGTGTGTGAATGTGTGTGTGAATGGGTAAATGTGGAAGTAGTGTCAAAGCGCTTTGAGTACCTTCAAGGTAGAAAAGCCCTATACAAGTACAACCCATTTATCATTTATCATTTACGTGGAACCCGACTTAAAAAAGTTGAAAAACTTATTCGGGTCCTACCATTTAGTGGTCAATTGTATGGAATATGTACTGAACTGTGCAATCTACTAATAAATGTTTCAATCAATCATTAAAAAGATGCCTTTTCTTGCCACTCAGCAGGTTGAGGATTTTTAACTTTATTACAATTATTTGTACATAAATACAGCAGGTAAGATTAACAATATGATCAGGAAATGATCAAAGACATTTCAGTCTGCTTAAGCATCAAATAAAGCAAGCTATAGCTATTACAACATTTATTCTCCCCCCATCAGACCATGAAAACACTGCAATATGAAGTATAAACGATAAAACCGAGGGAAGGAGTTTTTGTGACCATGGTGTGAGGGGTCTACAGTAATGCTACCTGCCCATTTCCTGACAAGTCTAGGTCTAAGTATATGTCCTAGATGGGGGGAAGTCGATTATCTTTTCAGCAGTCCTGATTGTCCATTGCAGTCCGAGTTTGTCCAGCCTGATTGTGTCTATGTGGAATGTCCACTTTAAGACCTCTGAGATTATGGACTCCAGGAACATGAAAGACTCCACAGTAGACACTGTGCTGTCCACTGTCATCTCCACAGTCTGGGTTCTGACTGCACCAGAGAGCCAGCCGTTCCACCGTCAGTCTGCAGGCAGACTCGACGCTGTCCTGATGTTGTCTGCAAACCTCAAGTGTTTCACAGAAGGATCCTCTGAGGTGCATTCATTGGTGTAGAGGGTGAAGAGTAGTGGGGAGAGAACACACCCCTGGGGGAGTGCAGTGCTGATTGTTCGGGTACTGGATGTGATCCTCCACAGCCTCACCTGCTGCCTCCAGTCAGTCATGAAGTTGGTGATCCACTGACGGGTGGAGACCGGAACTGTGAGCTGGGTAAGTTTACGGTGCAGGATATCCAGGATGATGGTGTTAAATGCAGAGCTGAAGTCTACAAACAGGATCTTAGGGTAGGTCACTGGGGCGTTGAGGTGATGCAGGATGTGGTTTAGTCCCAAGTGGACTGCACTCTTCCACTGAATGGGTACAGGTGGGGGCCTGTGATGTTTTTTTAGGTGGAGCAGCACCAGTCTCTTAAAGGACTTCATGATCACAGACATCAGGACAATGGGTCTGTAGTAACTGAGTCTGTGATAATAAGTTTCTTTGGGAGTGGGATTCTGGTAGGACTTTTGAAGCAAGAGTGTACTCTAAACAGCTCCAGTGATGGGTTGAAGATTCGTTAAAATGGTGACTAGCTGCTCAGCACAGACTGAGGCAGGAGAGGGGTACACCGTGTCATTCCTGGAGCCTTTCTAAAATGTTGTTTTTGGAAGAGCTTGCACACATCCTTTTCACAAATCGCCAGTGAGGGTCGGAGGTCAGGAGGAAAGGAGGAGGTGATTGTGGGGGGAGCAGGTAGAGCAGAGTCCGAATGTTGGGGTGATGTTGAACGACTGGGTAATAGTTGTGAAAACCTGCAATAGAAACTCTTCTATTGTTAACTACAGGGCAGAGTTTGGGTTTTCTGTAGTTGGTGACCTCTTGCAGGCCATTCCAAACTGCTAAGGAGTCGTTAGCTGAAAAGCTTTGTTTTAGCTTTTCAGTGTAGCTACTCTTAGCTACCCTGATCTACTTCATCAGTTTGTTCCCGGTCTGCTTGAACAGGACCCAGTTGCCACTTCTGTAGGCATTCTCCTTGGCCTAAATCAGCTTCCTATGATGAGATGTAAATCAGGGCTTGTTGTTGTATGTGCAGAAGGTCCCGGTCTGCACACACATGTCCTCACAGAAGCTGATATATGATGGCACAGTGTCAGTGAGTTAGATTTTGTGATGCAACTTCAAAGACACTCCAATCAGTACAATCAAAGCAGGCCATTTGGATATCTCTTAAGTTCTTTCTCCATGCTTAGCAGTTTTTAACTTCTGCCTCTAGGTCTGGATGAGGTGAATTAGACAGTGATCAGAGAGTCCTAACACTGTATGGTTAACAAAGCGTAATACGAGTCTTTTATTACTGTGTAGCAGTGGTCCAGTGTAATACATTTGCTCTGTTAAAATCCCCCAGAATGATGAGTAGGGAGTGAGGATGATTTTTATCCACATCTGAAAAATGGTCAGCCAGGTGCTTTAACGCCTCTGTTAAGGAGGCCTGAGGTGAAATGTAATCACCGAACATAATAAAAGAGGCTAACTCCCGCAGTAAATAAACTGGTTTACAGTAATACTAAAAAACTCCCTAGATGTGCTTACATGTCTTTGATTGATTGATTGAAACTTTTATTAGTAGATTGCACAGTTCAGTACATATTCCGTACAATTGACCACTAAATGGTAACACCCGAATACGTTTTTCAACTGGTTTAACCGAATAAGTTTTTCAACTGGTTTAAGTCGGGGTCCACGTAAATAAATTCATGGTATCAATTCTGCTTCAACTCTGTGTCATCCGTGCACCAACCTTTGTTTATGTAGAAGCATATTCCGCCTCCCCTCGTCGTCCCTGAGAACTCTTTTATCCGATCCACTCTGACGAGCTGGTAGGTGTAGTGAACTTTCCGGAAAGTGTCACTGAGCCAGGTCTTGGGCCATGTTCACACGAACGCGAAGAGTTTCAAAAGTGCATATTTAAGGTTAAAACAATCTCCATCCACACGAGTGTCGCTTCAAAACTGTCTATGTCTACACACTAACGCATACACCTGCTGTCATTCACATTTTGTCCAATCAGAAGCCTGAAAAAAGCAGCAATATGTGACTTGGTGGCATTACACCTCTTTTATGTTTATTTTGATGTACTAGACCAGGGGTGCCCATTACGTTGATCGCAAGCTACCGCAGAGGGCGTGTCAGTCAATCACCACACAAAAAATCAATCTTCACCAAGATGTCACTTTCGTCACTTGATTGACAGTCACGGCACCCAATGGTCTTGTGAGATGACTCTGGCTGCTGTGAGCTCGTTATCAAGAATAAATGACCGACAGGAAGGCAAAAAACACTTTTTATTTCAACAGTACTTGCGGCCAAAACACTAAAAACCGACTGCACAGTTCCTATCCATCCATCCATCCATTTTCTACCGCTTATTCCCTTTTTGGGGTGGCGGGGGGCGCTGGCGCCTATCTCAGCTACAATCGGGCGGAAGGCGGGGTACACCCTGGACAAGTCGCCACCTCATCACAGGGCCAACACAGATAGACAGACATCATTTACACTCACATTCACACACTAGGGCCAATTTAGTGTTGCCAATCAACCTATCCCCAGGTGCATGTCTTTGGAAGTGGGAGGAAGCCGGAGTACCCGGAGGGAACCCACGCATTCACGGGGAGAACATGCAAACTCCACACAGAAAGATCCCAAGCCTGGGATTGAACCCAGGACTGCAGGACCTTCGTGTTGTGAGGCAGACGCACTAACCCCTCTCCCACCGTGAAGCCCTGATTCCAATCAATGCGATTCATCAGAATCAGGTAATACACCAACCTATATTCTTGTCTTCATAAAATAAAAAACATGCTTGTATTATCATTAAACACCTTTAACTTGTTAACAAAAATGTCTCTCTCATAAATTTGTCAGTATAAGCTATATATATGAATGAGGTACATCCCCTCGACTTGGTCAATTGACAATTGATCTTTAAAACCAGCCTGCACTTACACAGTGTTTAAAGCGTGCATGCACGCCTGTGCTGCTGAAACCCAACACTGATGGAATTCTAACATGCTTAGCAACATGGTGATGTATTACGTGTGCAGTGAAGTGTGCATTATTTCTAAAATCAGCACGCACCAACAAGCCCTTTTGCATGTTTAAGTGCCTATATAAAGCACAGGGACGTGCGTCTGCCGTTGCAAAACTCTCATGGAATTAATTATAAAGCATTTAATCATGGCTATAGTGACATAGTACATGTGCAATGAAGTGTACATTCTCTTTAACATCAGTACACACTAAAGGGAGGACGCTACATCATGTTTTTCTTTAGTTGCTTGGTCACGTCTTACGCACTTGCACGGTTGCACAAAAATGGAAGCAACACACATAAATTAACTTCATGATCTCTCCATCCATCCATCTTCTTCCACTTATCCAAGGTCGGGTCACAGGGGCAGCAGCCTAAGCAGGGAAGCCCAGAATTCCCTCTCCCCAGCCACTTCGCCCAGCTCTTCCAGGGGGATCCCGAGGCGTTCCCAGGCCAACCGGGAGACATAGTCTTCCCAACATGTCCTGGGTCTTCCCCGTGGCCTCCATCAGTCGGACGTGCCAGAAACACCTTCCTCGGGAGGCGTTCGGGTGGCATCCTGAGCAGACGCCCGAACCACCTCATCTGGCGCCTCTCGATGTGGAGGAGCAGCGGTTTTACTTTGAGCTCCCCCCGAATGGCAGAGCTTCTCACCCTATCTCTAAGGGAGAGCCCCGCCACCCGGCGAAGGAAGCTCATTTCGGCCGCTTGTACCCGTGATCTTGTCCTGTCGGTCATAACCCAAAGCTCATGATGGGAACATAGATCGACCTGTAAATTGAGAGTTTTGCCTTCTGGCTCAGGTCCTTCTTCACCACAACGGATCGATACAGCATCCGCATTACTGAAGACGCTGCACCGATCTGCCTGTCGATCTCACGATCCACTCTTCCCTCACTTGTGAACAAGACACCGAGGTACTTGAACTCCTCCACTTGGGGCAGGGTCTCCTCCCCAACCCGGAGATGGCACTCCGCCCTTTTCCGGGCAAGAACCATGGACTCGGACTTTGAGGTGCTGATTCTCAACTTTATGGTTTGTTGTTAACATACAGTAATGTTGCACTTTTCTTTTGACAGAGAGCAAAAAGTCTTTCTTGCCAAAGTTGTCCCATCAGGTGAAGGTTCCACAGCGATCGTATCCAAAACAGCTGTCATTAGCTCTGGCGGGAGTGTCGCAAAGCCCATTTTGATGTCTCTTTTTTACTAATGTTAAATGAAAATCGCAGCATTTTCACATTCAAACATACAGTAAGTTCTCTTATAGAGTGTTTAAAGCCAGCAAGGCAATGTTGTTAAGCTTTGGAAATGACAGCGTACAACAATGACGTCATCACAAGTCTCTGTTTGTAAACGCTAAGCAGAGAGTTTTAGAACTCTACACTATGGCCACCATTTGCAAAAGTCTGCGTTTTTAAAGACAAAAGTAGAGTTTATTAAGTGTCCGTGTTCGTGTAGACATGGCCTTAGTAAAACACAGGGTGGCGGATCTGTAGAAATCCGAGTTTCTGTTTAAGAGCCGCAGTTCGTCCCTCTTATCAGCCAGGGAGAGGACACTCGACAGATGCATGGACCAAGGCGCAGTGCGTAATCCCTGCTGCCTCAGTCTAACAAGCGCGCCTGCTTGTTTTCCCTGTATCCCGGCAAAGTCCATAGAGAGCTGATGCTGCTCATCTGGTAAGACTCTCTGCATAACATTCTGAATCAATGAGAACGGGTGAAAAAACTTTTGGCAGAGGATAGGATTTAATAGTACTTCTCTGGTAAAAGAGACCAGAGAAGTGGAGCAAAAACTGCAAAAACAAAGAAAAAGGTTGCTTGCATGGGTGTAGGTAAGACATGTGTGTGGTGCTTAGACATGTCTATGATGTCCACATGGTTTACTTTGTGTGGCACTTGTGCATACTTGCCAACCCTCCCGGATTTTCCGGGAGACTCCCGAAATTCAGCGCCTCTCCCGAAAACCTCCCGGGACAAATTTTCTCCCGAAAATCTCCCGAAATTCAGACGGAGCTGGAGGCCACGTCCACTCCAGCTCCATGAGAACCTGACTCAATGTTGTGACCCTCTTAAACAGGACAATACTGCCATCTACTGTACCTAGAATAGAATGTCTGTTTTGAGGCCCACAGTAAAGAAACGTAACTTCATCACGTCGCCTGGATATTGACTCCAACCCAATATATTACACCTTCGACGAGCAAAATGAAGAAATACGCTTGCAAGTTCCAGAACGATTGGGAACAAAAATTTCAGTTTATCCAGTAGAGTTCGAAGGGGAAGGGGTATGTTGCCTGTACTTTTTGTAGAACACACTTCTCCATTGAACACGGTGTACAGATATACTCAGCCATGAACGGTCAGTCAGCAAAGCACAAAGCGTCCGCAGCGCAGCATCGTTCACAACCCAGTATTATGGCCCGTCTTGCAAAATAGAGACCCGATGGTGTATCTTATGCTGAGACAAAGATGGATGGCTATGCTGAAGCAACATCCCGTTCTCATTTGCGGATGTCTACAACAAATCCGTGAAGGATGTTCCCGGATTCGGAGATCGCTCGCCAATACGCAAATTGCAGAACAAAAGTTATTCAAATTGTGAAAGGTAAGTGTTGTTTTTTTTTAGTAACAGGCAAGCACATTACAGTTAGTAGAACAACTGTGTTTTTATTACTATGTACTTGATAGGTGCCGTCTGAAATTCAAACATTTATTTTATTTGTATATATAATAAAATAAATATATATAGCTAGAATTAAATTAAAATCAACTCGAGAACTTCATACACATATATATATATATATATATATATATACAGTTTATATATATATATATATGTATATATATAAATATATATATATATGAAATACTCGAGTTGGTGAATTATACGCCACCCCTCTTAACCACGCCCCCGCCCCAACCACGCCCCCAACCACACCTCTGCCCCACCCCCGACCACACACCCCACCCCCTACCCCCCACCTCCCGAAATCGTAGGTCTCAAGGTTGGCAAGTATGGGCACATGTGTTGGTTTTGAACCATGGTTGAGAGAGTTTGTTTGGATTGCTACATACACTATTTTGCCAAAAGTATCTGGCCACCCATCCAAACGATCAGAATCAGGTGTCCTAATCACATATACCACAGGTGTATAAAATCAAGCACTTGGGCATGGAGACTGTTTCTACAAACATTTGTGAAAGAATGGGCCGCTCTCAGGAGCTATGTGATTTCCAGCAAGGAACTGTCATAGGATGCCACCTGTGCAACAAATCCAGTCGTAAAATGTCCTCCTTTCTAAATATTCCAAAGTCAACTGCCGGCTTTATTATAAGAAAAGTAAAGCATTTGGGAACAAGAGCAACTCAGCTACGAAGTGGTAGGCCACAGAAACTGACAGAGAGGGGTCAGCGGATGCTAAAGCGCATGGTGCAAAGAGGTTGCCGACTTTCTGCACAGTCCGTTGCAAAAGAGCTCCAAACTTGATGTGACCTTCCAATTAGCCAATGTCCAGTACGCACAGAGCTTCATGGAATGGGTTCCATGGCCGTGCAGCTGCATCTAAGCCATACATCACCAAGTCCAATGCAAAGCGTTGGATGCAGGGTTTTGTTTTTAATTTCCTGAGGGAACTCTCCTGAAGGAATCAATAAAGTACCATCTATCTAGCTATCTAAAGCACGTTGCCACTAGACTCTAGAGCAGTGGAGACGCGTTTTCCATCTGGCAATCTGATGAACTTGACTGGCCTGCACAGAGTCCTGACCTGAACCCGATTGGGCACCTTTGGGTTTAACTACAACGGAGACTGAGCGCCAGGCCAACTTCAGTGTGTTACCTCACCAATGCGCTTTTGGAAGAATGGTCGAAAATTCCTATAAACACACTCCGCAACCTTGTGGACGGCCTTCCCAGAAGAGTTGAAGCTGTGATAGCTGCAAAAGGCGGAATGACATCATATTTAACCCTATGGGTTAGGAATGGGATGGCACTTCATGTTCATATGTGAGTCAAGACAGGTGGCCAAAAACTTTTGGAAATATAGTGTATATATTTATGGTATTATACACTTTCTGAATATCATTCACAGACTGACATTACTGAGGATTGCTTAACTATGAGCTATTCGGCGAAGAGGAATATATCATAGAGTTATTAAAATATACAAAATATAAATATAAAATACATTTTGATACATCCCACAGGTCAAATAGAAATCGATTATGGGCTTTAGTTTGGACAACCCTGGTCTAAATACGACCAGAACTGCTAATGGATTAAATTCTAGTAGTTTTTCCGTGAAATTTCAACAATACTGTATATTAATGGTCTGTTACATTATTTCGTAGCGTGTCTTTTGGCTGTGCTGCTTCCATTACCTGCATGTGTGTTAGATGTTTTGTCCAATCAGGTTTCAGGCTCTATATGTTGCCATGTCAATATAATCTTCCAAGGGCCTTGGGAATAAGAAGTGCTGGCCCAATGTCACTTCGACTATAATGGCAATAAGGCTGTTTGTTTAACCAATCAGATTTTAGTAATGCTTCTCACGGCCTGCATGCATGCTTTTCCATGCTTTTCCGGGAAGCCCTAGACTTCAAAAGACGAAGTAGACCAACCAGCTTATTTCGGCCCTGGACAGGGTTTGTTTGGACGATCCTGGTAGGAATGCATGGATTTTGTCAAGAAATAATCAGGATGAAATGTTACATATCTGTTGTTTATGTTGTTATGTTACAAAATTAATTGAAAATATTGATGGTTGTTCTTTGGGGAGCCAGAAAACAAATATTTTCATCTGAATTGCAAATCACGTCCATTAAAATTCTGTATCAGTTCATAATTCTCAAAAATCGATTTGTACAGACGTTTAATTAGGGCATCTCTGTACTTTCTCGCTGCATGAGTATGCAGCCAAGAGGAGCTTTTGTAACTTATTTTGAAAAGGTTATAGTATATTATCTAAACCAAACAATAAACTGCGAGAATAGGTTTGAATCAAGAATTGCTTGTGTATCAAATGGTCTCCGCAAGAATTTGAATCGAATTAAGTCATGTGTTGTTGTAACATTAATATTAGGGCTGCAAATCTTTAGGTGTCCCACGATTCGATTCAATATCGATTCTTGGTGTCACGATTCGATAATATATCGATTTTTTAGATTCGATTCAATTCTCGATTCAAAAACGATATTTTTACTATTCAAAACGATGTTGTATTCATTCAATACACAGGATTTCAGCAGGATCTACCCCAGTTTGCTGACATGCTAGCAGAGTAGTAGATTTAAAAAAAAAAAAAGCTTTTATAATTGTAAAGGACAATGTTTTATCAACTGATTGCAATAATGTAAATTTGTTTAAACTATTAAACGAACCAAAAATATGACTTATTTTATCTTTGTGAAAACATTGGACACAGTGTGTTGTCAAGCTTATGAGGTGCCATGCAAGTGTAAGCCACTGTGACACTATTGTTCTTTTTTATTATTTTTATAAATGTCTACTGATAATGTAATGAAAGATTTTTAATCACTGATATGCTGAAATTATGACTAATATTGATACGGTTGTTGATAATATTCATTTTTGTTTCACTTCTTTTGGTTTGTTCTGTGTCGTGTTTGTGTCTTCTCAATTGCTCTGTTTATTGCAGTTCTGAGTGTTGCTGGGTCAGGTTTGGTTTTGGAATTGGATTGCATTGTTATGGTATTGCTGTGTAGTGGTTTGTTGGGTTGATTTAAAAAAAAATCTATTACTTAAAAATGAGAATCGATTCTGAATCGCACAACATACAGTTTTCGATTTTTTCCCACAACCCCTAATTAATATCCATTCTTTTTACATTCGACCGAGGCCCAATTTATAAGTCAAAGTTACAAGCAGTGTATTGGAAGGGTTAATAAGTGGTTCTTGCCATAGTAGCAATGGTACCATCCTCAATAATCTCATTTTGATGTGTTTTTGTATATTACTGCTGGTTGGTATAATTAGGAGGTCACAGAAGGTCAGAATACAGTAGACATATATTTACATAAAACTGGTGTTCTGGGTGAGTTTACAAGAAAAACGAGCAGAGAGCATGTCCATAGGAAAAACATTTTATTGAAAAAAACGTTTTCAGGTTGTAACAGACTGGTGGAATGTGTGTTATACAGTATATCCTCACGTTGAACTCGTTTCAGATTTTGAACGCTGACTCCGTCTTTCACAACCTGTCCCGCTCTTTTTTAACAAGAAGGGACGACAGCCACCCAGTAAACACGACGGGAAAGTAAACAAAAGAAACCAAGGTTGGAAGACAGAAAACAAAACAATGCAAATATAATACTGTGTTACTTACAAACTGGACTGAAATTAAATCCCAAATGGAACCAAAAAGGAACTAGTTCAATAAATATTTATGGTACACACTTATGGCACAAATATGCAGCAGTCAGTTTGGCAAATGTTTGCTTGTTTTTTGTTTTTGTTTTGTTTAACCAAATTACCACAGAATCAGTGCAAAAGGGAAGGAAGTGGGGAGTACACTGGCTTTCCATTGAGCGCTAGCTAAAATACATAGCAAAAAATTCAAATTGTATACAAAACATTTGATTTATAAAAATGTTTTTTTGTGTCCTCATCGATATTTACAAGCTATTTACCAAAAAAGTAGTATGCTCTGTCTCACTGAAGTGTGTTCAATTTATTTTTCTAAACATTTTCCCTATGTAATTTCCTAAAAATGTGAATAAGGCTATTGTAACAACCCAGGATCCATATACAATGCAAACATGAATGTATTTACAGTTTATTACCTACAGAAGGATGGTGCAAAATTACTGTGTCGAGTGACCAAAGGGCTGACCATACGAGCAAGGCTTTTTTTTTTTTTTTTTTTTTTTTTAACAGGAACCTGACGTGCTTTTTTTTTTTTTGACCTGCTTGCTGTTAAACTCTCAGGCCTCTCGGCGGCTTTTTGTACGACGTTAAACCAAAAACTGGTCAATGTCTGGAGAGTGTTAGTCAAGCAAAAAAAAAAAAAGAAACACCAGAATCGAAGAAACAAATAAGATTGTCATATTTCGCTGCGGTGAAACGGCAACAAAACAAATTGTGTTTCAAATGAGTGTGTTTTTCTCAACATGTGTAGATTCTTGTTCTGTGTCAGACATTATCAAAGCTCATCTTTCGTACGACTGCAAAACCGCAGAATGTAACCCATAAGAACCCACTCCCATTTCTGTTTAATATAAAGTTATAGGGGATCTTTTTTTCTTAAGTATCATGTAAATAGGGTTGCCGACGGTCCCTTGAAAAACAGAATCGCCTCATATTTGGAAACAAAATCATGTGTCCCGTAATTATCCTAGAAGGAATGCATTTTGTCCCATATTACTGTGAAAATCAAAAATGTAATTATTGAACGACAGAAGGCTTAATATGAACTTGTTTCCGCTTATGGTTACATCGGAAAAAGATTAATGTAGTAGGAAAGGGATTCATTTGGCCCCAATCCTGGATGGATTACTCTGAGAGGAAGAGGTTGGTTAATCATTTTGCAATGCAGTCTTCTGAAAATGATGGAAAGTGCCACCCTAAATAGCAACTGACGCTGTAGTCGAAGTCGCAATCTAAGATATTTAATACTCTATTGCCATCCGCAGGTTAAAGTTTGTCACGTTTCATGTGTCAGGTAAGCCGCAACAAATTAGGTTATATGAATCCTCTTCCTACTGTATTAATAAGCTAAAAGTAAATAATCAACTAAACCAGCCAAAATACAATTATTTCTGTTATTCTGTTATTTTACGCTTGACAAATGATTCCAAAAGATTCAAGTTTGAGTGAATTAGTATAAAATTGTTTTAAACACACAAAAACTGACGGTAAGGCTAATAACAATCAGGCTTTTCAGGGAGATCGCAGCCCTAAAAGTAAACTATGTGTTGTTAGGTATATATTGTAATTATTTTTGTATACTAAAAATAAATGTAAAAGATGTCACACAAGTTAGATGTATTATCTATTAGAAAATAACTTGACACTTGTATGTGTCTAATACCACAATTTTACTTTAAAAACATGTACTCCTCAAAATATTTGAATCAGTGATATTTATTGAGTGTCGTATTAGAATTTTTGCAATTGTGACACATTTAAGGCTGACAGCAAGATAGTGATGTTTTCGTGCTTGTTTTCTAGGAATTCATTCAATAAATATTGTAAAAGTAGTTGTACTGTAAAATACGACACCCTATAGTTATAAATATAATTTTGGAAATGAGCTGGCTTACTTAACGCGCTGCTATTTTGGGGAAGCCGTTATAGTCACATGACAACCACCAATGTGTGCTGTACGTCACTTGGGGGCAAAGCTGAACGGACCATTTTAGGACATTTCAAGTGTTGTGGGTTCTTATGGGTTGAAATAATACAATCCCTGTTTCCATATGAGTTGGAAAATTGTGTTAGATGTAAATATAAACGGAATACAATGATTTGCAAATCCTTTTCAACCCATATTCAGTTGAATGCACTACAAAGACAAGATATTTGATGTTCAAACTCATGAAATTTATTTTTTTTCGCAAATAATAATTAACTTAGAATTTCATGGCTGCAACACGTGCCAGAATAGTTGGGAAAGGGCATGTTCACCACTGTGTTACATCACATTTTCTTTTAACAACACTCAATAAACTTTTGGGAACTGAGGAAACTAATTGTTAAACCTTTGAAAGTAGAATTCGTTCCCATTCTTGTTTTATGTAGTCATTCAACAGTCCGGGGTCTCCGCTGTCGTATTTTACGCTTCATAATGTGCCACGCATTTTCGATGGGAGACAGGTCTGGACTGCAGGCGGGCCAGGAAAGTGCCCGCACTCTTTTTCTATGAAATCACGCTGTTGTAACACGTGACTTGGCATTGTCTTGCTGAAATAAGCAGGGGCGTCCACAATAGCGTTGCTTGGATGACAACATATGTTGCTCCAAAACCTGTATGGACCATTCAGCATTAATGGTGCCTTCACAGATGTGTAAGTTACCCATGCCTTGGGCACTAATACACCCCCATACCATCACAGATGCTGGCTTTTGAACTTTGCGCCTATAACAATCAGGACGGTTATTTTCGTCTTTGTTCCGGAGGACACTACGTCCACAGTTTCCAAATATAATTTGAAATGTGGATTCATCAGACCACAGAACACTTTTCCACTTTGCATCAGTCCATCTTAGATGAGCCCGGGCCCAGCAAAGCCAGCGGCGTTCCTTGGTGTTGTTGATAAATGGATTTTGCTTTGCATAGTAGAGTTTTAACTTGCTCTGACAGATATAGCAACCAACTGTAGTTACTGACAGTGGTTTTATGAAGTGTTCCTGAGCCCATGTGGTGATATCCTTTACACACTGATGTCTGTTTTTGATGCAGTACCGCCTGAAGGATCAACGGTCCGTAATATCATCGTTTACGTGCTGTGATTTCTCCAGATTCTCTGAAACTTTTGATGATTTTATGGACAGTAGAAGGTAAAATCCCTAAATTCCTTGCAATAGCTCGTTGAGAAATATTGTTCTAAAACTGTTCGGCAATTTGCTTACAAATTGGTGACCTTCGCCCCATCCTTGTTTGTGAATGACTTAGCATTTCATGGAAGCTGCTTTTATACCCAATCATGGCACCCACCTGTTCCCAATTAGCCTGCACACCTGTAGGGATGTTCCAAATAAGTGTTTGATGAGAATTTCTCAACTTTATCAGTATTTATTGCCACCTTTCCCAACTTCTTTGTCACGTGTTGCTGCCATCAAATTCTAAAGTTAATGATTATTTGCAACAACAAAAAAAATGTTTATCAGTTTGAACATAAAAATATGTTGTCTTTGTAGCACATTCAACTGAATATGGGTTGAAAATGATTTGCAAATAATTGTATTACGTTTGTATTTACATCTAACACACTTTCCCAACTCATATGGAAATGGGGTTTGTACTATTAGTTGTAGGGGGGAATAAAGCTGTTCTGACATACTTTGTATTGTGTCTTTTGAAACATCGTTCAGTGGTTAAGAACACTTTCCATAAGTTTTTTTTTGTATTTTTTTTTAAATATCAGTATTGATTAAAAAAATAAATAACAATTGCATATTTGCAGATTTTGTAGCCTCTTAGAGGCACAAACCTCATTTTTCTAGGCTTGGCTTTTGGGTGAAATTTGATGTTCTTTATGAGAAAATGACAAGATGGGCTAGAATACACTCGTAATTGCTAAAAAAAAAAAAAAAAAAAGATGAAGATATTCAGAACTGTCCGAAAACCTGAACAGTCACATACGCGTACGCGCGAAACATGAAGGGTGTGTGTGAAGTATGCTTTGGGGACTGCTACACTGAGCGAGATGAGGAGACACAGCTACTCTGCTCCAGAAGAGCCAAGGGTCCCTGATGCCCCACCTAGCCCTGCTTCCTCCGGAGAGCTCGTGAAATCACAGGACTCGAGATTATATCAAATAATAAAACATCTAGGTTGCATAATGTGCGCTGATACCATAATCTATGTATAAATATTACCCTCTTGTCCGTGCCACCGTCTGTGCTGTCGTGTCCGTTATAAATAAATTCTCATATTAGTCTGTAAAATGTACATCAATGGAGTCAAATCACAAAACCCAAAAAACGTGGAAAATGACAATAGAGATGGAACAACACTGACAATGTAAGGCCATGTCCTCACCAACACGGATATTTAAAAAAAAAAACATTTTTCCCCACTTTCAACAAATCTGTAAAGGCTGGCCATGGCTGAATTGTTGGAGTATTTTAATGCCTCTGTTCATAGACGTTAGCGCTCACTTACAACAAACTTCCTTTGACTGGTTTCTGCAGAAAACTTTTGTGTCAATTTCTGTCATGTTGGAAACTTAGCAGTGAAGGATTTTTGATATTGGATAAGAGAGATGTTTTGGTACGACATTTTCCTGTTCGATTCCGAATAAATTTGCTGTTTTTATTTCAGCGTTGTCGACAAGCTCGCTTCGCAGCCCAAACAGCTGGCCGACTGGTCTCTAACAATCTCGCTGTCAAAACCGCTTTCGTCCTGAATCATTCACTAATTACTTTTAAACCGCCAGACCCAAGTATAGGGACTAGCGTGGTAGCATTTGTGTTGACAGACAAACAACAAAGGTTGGCTAATGGCTCGGCCAAACCGATTTTCTAAAAACAGAAAACAATTTAATCCACAAGCACTAACAATTAGGCAAATATGGAAATGAAAAAAACAGTCCAAGTCCGCATATGTCAGGAATGAGTTCAGAAAAACAAAACGGTATTGTAACAGGGTTTGAAAGCTAACACTAAGTCGTTCCAACAATCTTTCCTCATACACTAAAGCTCACTAAACAAGTTATTTACTCTAATCCAGTGGTTCTTAACCTGGGTTCGATCCAACCCTAGGGGTTCGGTGAGTCGGCCTCAGGGGTTCGGCGGAGGTCAAAACCCACCAGACTCATCGTGTAAATACAAACTTCTCCCTATTACGGATACGGCAACAGCTGACTTATTTGCAAGTGTGTAATTTGTTGTGAGTTAATGCACGAGTGTTGGTTTTGTTGCTTGAAGAAGGTGATGATAATGCACGGTTCAATTTGTGCAGCAGTAAAATAAAAAAAACATGGTAACACTTTAGTATGGGGAACATATTCACCATTAATTAGTTGCTTATTAACATGCAAATTAGTAACATATTGGCTCTTAACTAGTCATTATTTGGTACTTATTGATGCCTTATTTGGCATGGCATTATTATAACCCTAACCAAATAACTCTGAATTAAGTCTTTGCTACTTAGAATATGTTCCCCAAGTGTCCAAATAACTCTAAATTTGACATGATCTATGGTTTGGATTATGGTTTTGTTACTTTCTGGACTCTTTTAGTTCCTGTTTGCGCTCCCTTGTTTTGTTTGGTTACCATGCCGACTTAAGATCATTCTGTCATGACGGGGGTGATTCGCAGCTTACTGCGAGGTTTGTTCTCCCGGGATGCAAACGGACTATTCCGGACAAGGCTTACAGGTAGGAACATATTTATTAACTCATTAAATCTTGGCAGGGCATGAGGTAAACAAACATATACTATGGCAGGGAACAAACACAAAACTGTGGCATGACATAAATAAACATAAACTATGGCTTCGAACAAACACGAAACTGTGGCATGAAATAAACAAGACTTACGTGGCCACGGGATGAATCGAGCAACATGAACAGTGGTACCGCATGAAAACAAGCAATGACGCCAGGCCGACTGACTGGCAAAGACAGGCTTAAATAAGGGTCTTGATTATAATCAGGTGAAAATCATAAGTCGGCATGGTTACCAAACAAAACAAGGGAGCGCAAACTGGAACTAAAATAGTCCAAAAACTACCAAAAAAACAAGAAAAACATGATCCCGACCACAGATCATGACAAAATTAAGTCTTTGTTGCTTAGAATATGTTCCCTATACTAAAGGGTTACCAATAACATAACTTTGTCTTGAATTTAAAAAAAAAAACATTCTATTTTTAACTAAAGAAGGGTTTGGTGAATGCGCATATGAACCTGGTGGGGTTCGGTACCTCCAACAAAGTTAAGATCCACTGCTCTAATCCAATAGCAAAGATGTGTACATTTAACCATCAAAGCCTTACCTTTGCTTTGATACCACTATCATCACTGTAGACCTGGTAAATGTAGAGAAAAATGCTATTGATCTTGCACACATTTCATTCTGGCAAGCCTCCGAATGAGGTCAATTACTCGTATTCTGGTGTGAAATAACATTAAAATATGTGAGGCAATGTCGCACATTTTTTCACAAGCTTCATTTTAACCATTTAATACAGAAAACCCTGGTGCCAGAGTTCTTGAAAATGTTCACCCAGGACGGTCAAAACGCATAGAAAAATAATGATTTTTCTTTTTTTTGTGTATATATCCGTGTTCGTGAGGACAAAGCCTGAGAGTATGTCTAAAACAACAGGTGAGCACAGGTCATGCTTATTAGCGCCCTCGGATCCCTAGGGTAAACTTTACAGTACCGAGAGCTGTTTCACGCAGCTTTACTATCCTTGACTCTATCTCAGCCTTTCTTCACCTGAAGATTAAAAAACAAAAAGAAAATGCGACTGTTAAGGCAAACTGGATTCCTTATTGCCCTTAACGCTTTCCTGCCTCGAGCTCCGGTTCCAAAGAGACCATGATAGACCAATTATCTGTATCGCTGCCTGTCTGCGGACTGCTCTTAAGAGGTACCAAAACGGTGTTAAAAGTGCTGCTCTAAGTTTATAAAGGCGTCCGCTCTTTCTACCAGGACTTTGTTACTCCGCCTGTGTTTGAAAGTTACACAGAAAATGATGTGCCTGCGTGGAAAGAATCAAACCTTGTTCAAACCAGACTTCGGATCAAGCACAACACTCAAAAGTCTCTTTACAATTTGACACGTTCATCACAAAAGCAAATGATTAGACGTATCGCTCTGTGAATGATTACATATTGAAGCATTGTGACCATTTTGCCTGGTTTATTGTTTATTTGTGCCAGGGGAATCCTCCTGTCGTGCATCTCCCAAAATTCTAACCTCGCGTCATGGCCTCACGGCCCTTGTAGTACGGGGGACGGCGTGGTGCTTTTGGGAGAGAAGCCGTGCGGGTTCCTGGTTCGATCCCTGCCTTCTACCAACCTCGTCATGTCTGTTGTGTCCTTGAGCAAGAGACTTCACCCTTGCTCCTGATGGGTCGTGGTTAGGTTGGTTGCATGGCAGCTCCCACCGTCAGTGTGTAAATGTGGAAATAGTGTCAAAGCGTTTTGAGTACCTTGAAGGTAGAAAAGCGCTATACAAGTATAACCCATTTACCATAATTTTTGCAGGGGATTTTCGAGAATAAAAATGATTCTATTAGGTTCTGCTTCAATAACACACTACGTCTTTCTTTAATCGCCATTGGTTAATAGCGACACTGGACGCTAACAAGCTAAATAGCCAATGTCTTTGTAGCTCGGTGAGTTGACTCACTGGAAAATTTTGCCTCCAGCTTTTCGACTAAGAATTGCAACTTAGAAAGGACTAGACGGTATCATGTTTGCTGTAACATAGCCTAGTTAATGGCGGCAATGGTTTCAGTGATGTTTGGCTTCAGGTCCTTGATGTGTCGTTTCTTTGTTCCATACTTGATATCTTTAGCAAAACCCCATAAAGAAGCCCAGGTGAGTGGTCTTTCGGTCCAACGAACCATGATTCCAATCGGGAAAGGTTTGATGTGAAGAAAGCTTTGATCACTACTGCCGTACGTAGACAAAATCTGATCAACAAATCTCATCAATTGCTTTTGTAAGACATTTTTTTAATTGTAAAGAGACTTTGTGGCTACACTGTACATTTTGACACATAATGGGATGCATTTTTCTTGAAAAACTTTCAAGTAACAGGTGTGTAGCGACAGGAGAAACGGTGTAATCCGCATTAAAAACAACGTGGAGGTGGTGAGTCAGTCAGGAAAGTCCCGGAGTGCAAGAACGTATCCCCTTTCTTTGTTCACCTTGGACATCCAAGTAGTCTTTGCAGCCAGTGAAGCTCGAGAGAGAGCAACGTGAATGGGCTTTCACTTCCACAGCCGACAGCTCACACCATTCCCCTGCTGATGACGCAGCATTAAGGATACTTAGTCACGGGCGAAACTGAGGATCAAACCCAGCCTCTTCAGACTAAGTCATGCCAACATGGCCGTCCCACATCCCAGGTAGGATGTGGGACTCGTTTGCGTCCCTACAGCCGTATTTCCGTCGCATCCTAGCACAGGGGTTAAAAAAACAAAACACTTGCATACCTCTAAGGTCCCCTACATGTTGGCCACATCCACAAACCAGAAAGGGAAAACGTTAAGCCTTTCCGCTCCCTAAAGACCTGGTAAAGTATCAGCAGTGGCAACAGCAGCAATTTCTCCAACCTCTGCCAACTCAGCTGGACTGTGGAGATACCAAAAGAAATTGGTATCAGCAACCTTTCACAAAGAAAATATCGACAACATAGAGGAGAGGAGTTGGCAGAATGGGAGAGAAAGAGCGAGGGAGTCATGGTGGCAGCTGAAACCAAGACCTGGTCCCTCCTTTCCCTGGTATTGTTCCTGTCTCTTGCTTTCAGAGTTCCTCTTCAGACTTTGTAATAGATGTTGGCAGGGCTCTGCGGCGGCATCTCTTGGACTATGTAGACCGGGTGGCCGTAATCGCCACTGACCTTCTCGTAGTGGGGGCAGAAGACGCTGTCAGCAGTCCTGAGCGGGATGATGATGTCGCTGGGCTCGGAGCCATTATTGTTTCCGCCGCTGCCGCCTCGCTTTGGCGTGGCCAGAGTACTCAGGGACAACGTGGCCGCGTGCTGTGGCGAGTGCTTGCGGTGACGCCGCCGGTACTTGAGCAGCAGGAGGACCAGCATGATGATGATGATGATAAAGATGACGCTGCCAGAGGCAATGCTGACAAAAATGGCCACTCCGGAACCGATGAAATTGGATGACTTCCCGCCAGTGTTGTTTTGTTCACTTTCTCTGGACGCGACACCTGACAAGACACAGAACAGAAACATGAGAGTCGACGCATGATAGTAAATGTGTTTCTTTACCAGATCATGTTTCTGGTACAAGACACTATTTGTGACGCTCTAACACACACAAGAACCCAGACCCATTTGTAGGGTTGGGTATCGAGTATCGAGTATCGATTGGAACCGGGAATCAGTCAAAAGTTTAAATTTCGATACCTAGTTTCGATACCCAGTCCGCCGACCGGAAAAAAAGAATAAGTCCGCCGACCGGAATAAGCAGCCGCTGAACACCAACAAAGAAGCGCCCACCGCCGGAAGTGTTAGCATAGCCGAGCCTATGTAGTCGAACGAAACAGTCAAGCATGGATAGCGGGCGTCGGCGGTCAAAAGTGTGGCTTTATTTTACTAAAAAAAATGAAATATCGGCGAAATGTAACACGTGCGACAGGACTGTTTCGTGCTTAGGAGGGTGCATGATGAAGCACCTCCGAGTTCATGGAGTACACATAAATGCGTGTCCCGTAGTGATGCGCGGTTTGCGGTCACAACCGCGGATAAACCGCGGGTCGGGCGGGTGACATGATGAAAAAATAGATTTTAAATAGATTCGGGCGGGTGGCGGTTTAACCAATTCGGAAATATATATTGTAAAAATCCCAGGAATGTCGGCTCATAAAACTTCTTTGTTTGTCTTGTCTTTATTGCACAAGATGTAATACAACCACACAACAGCTCTCATGTCTCTAACGCTTTTCCCGGGACAACTCGAACTCTCACTTCCTGTCGATAACGTCACTTCCCTTTCTCTCCCGGAAGTCCCGCCCCCCAGCCATAGTCATTGGCTAACACCCCGTAGCCAGCCTCTACATTATACATAGTTAAATGTTATGTTGAAGAGGTTCATTCAGCCTACTGACGTGTATTTATAAATGCTTGATTTATATAGGCTAGTAGGTAAAGTGTTGTACCTGACAACTCTTGATGGTACAATCCATATAACACGTCACAGACAACGTCACGCTAACATCACGTGACACCTCTGATGAAGGCTGCAGAAGCAAGGTAGCCGAATCTTGTCAGGTACAACACTTTACCTTACTAGCCTATAGAAATCAACCATTTATAAATAGTTAAATGTTGTTACCCACATACGAAAAACGAGCAGCACTCTTTGAAACAGTATGTGGGCATACTTTTATTTTGAAGTGTCTCGTTTGGTCTGTCGACGGATGTAAGGAAGCTACTTCCGGGTGTGGCCAACGAGGTATTTGTCTTTTGTTGGTATTTTACTTGGTAACATGTTTGATCCACATGCTGTGCATGTTATTATTTTTACGTTTGTAACGTGCATTATTTATTACAGTTTTCACGGTTAATTTGAATGGAAAGTAAGCCTTCACATAAATCAGTTCAAGAAAGCCATTGTGTCTTTGCTATTTGGAGGGAGTTACACTTTCTAACCTCACTAATGCCTTGCATCGTCTATATTAGATATATAACAACGGGCGGGTGGCGGGTGGGTGTGGCTTTGATGAAATGTTGGTTCGGGTGGATTGCGGGTGGATGACGACTTTAGTGATGCGGTTGCGGGTGATATAATTGCCTATCCACGCATCTCTAGTGTCCCGTCTTCGGCGCGCTGCGCCGACCGTCCTCCTCTGCCTCTTCCTCTGGCTCCGGCTCCGACATCCAGCCTGGCACCTCGGTGACTGCAGTGCAGTCCGAATCCGGTAAGTAAAACAATATATATGCAATAAAAAATGTGTTTTGCACTAACGTTGAGGCAGCTAACAAATTAGCCCGCGTATTTTTTCGTAGACAATCTACAAACTGCTAGCCAGGCTCCGCGATGTGCTCAGCGTACTCCGTTCACCGTAGCGGCAATGGGGAAGATGTTGGTGCCACAGACGGAAGAGTGCCACAGAAAGGTCACTGCACACATAGTTAAAAGACCGTATCCCTTTTCAGAGGTGGAATCTCCAACATTTAGGTTAGTTAAGCAATAACGTAAGAGCTAAGCTAATTGATACTGGGCTAAACAGTAACAGCAACATTACATGTTTGTTTATGTTTGCAGGGATACGGTGAAAACTCTCAACCCAAAATACATACCACCTTCCAGGGACTACCTGGCAAACACATTGATGGCATTAGAAGAATCGTAATCGAGAATCGTATTAGAGAATCGTAATCGAGAATCGTGAGGAATCGGAATCGAAACAAAGAATCGGAATCGTTCGAATTCAAACGATACCCAACTCTACCCACTTGTGGATTAAAATACATTTCATATCACAGTTGTGACCAAAAGTATCTTCAATAAGTGCTCATACACACACAAAAAATATTTTAACCAAGTTTCATTAAAAAATAGCTGATTAAATTGGCACACAATATTATTTCCCTTGCAGAAGAAACATTTAATATTGTACTGTCTTCTTGGGAACAATATTCTTTTTATTTGAGTGTTGAAATGTTTATCTTCTGTATGAATTTGTAAAGGTTTTAAAATGTTATTTGATTATAAAGGTAGCCAACGTTTAAGCATGCGAGTTAGCAGCTAGCGATTGGTGACGCTGGCGGCTAGCTGCGCTAGATGTTAGCAGGTAATCAGTGCACTAGCTGCTAGCTAGCAGTCAGAAAATGAGCAGAATCTCGTGCTGTGAGTTTATCGAAGTACGATAATCAATCACGCTAATTAACGTTTGAAATGGTAGTACTAACCATCAGGAATTTTACTGCAGTTTATCATTAATACACTGGTAATCGTTACATCCCTATATCTACCATATGTTTATACCATTGTTTTCCATTTTAATTTGTTAAAATGTTTGTCTGTTTGTACACAATTTGATATCTTTTCGGGTTTTTACAAATTTGTATTATGGTACGACGTTTGTAATGGGGAAATACATGAATGTCTTTTGTGCTCATGTTAGCATTTACGCTAGCTAGTAATTAACCTTTGATTAATTGATTGATTGAAACTTTTATTAGTAGATTGCACAGTTCAGTACATATTCCGAACAATTGACCACTAAATGGTAACACCCGAAAAAGTTTTTCAACTTGTTTAAGTCGGGGTCCACGTTAATCTATTCACGTGCTAGCCTGATTCTATAGTAAATTCACAGTATCACCAGTCTATGAGTTTATCATTACAGTTTTACAAAACATTTAGTTAGAAACAGTGATACTAACCATCTACTCTGTGGCCTGGTGGTTAGAGTGTCCGCCCTGAGATTGGTAGGTTGTGAGTTCGAACCCCGGCCGAGTCATACCAACGACTATAAAAAAATGGGACCCATTGCCTCCCTGCTTGGCACTCATTAAGGGTTGGAATTGGGGGTTAAATCACCATAAATGATTCTCGGGCGCGGCACCGCTGCTTCCCACTGCTCCCCTCACTTCCCTGGGGGTGATCAAGGGGATGGGTCAAATGCAGAGGACTAATTTCACCACACCTAGTGTCTGTGTGACAATCATTGGTACTTTAACTTAACTTTAAACCTTTTTTAATTGTCACAGATCCACCATAGATTAGGAACACATAGCATACCTTTGTGTGTTTCTTTTCTAAGAGTGGGGCTCTGAACATACCCAGTTAGCTAGGCCGGGGGATTAAAAATACATAAAGTGTCAGCCAGAGGGAATTGTTTTTTCGTGATCTACAATTGTGTTGGCCAATCAAGTAATTTTTCACGGAAATAGAATGATACTGATCAGTGACCAGCACATCTGTAAACAAACAAGTGGGGAATGAGTCACCAACGCGTGGGATTCTTTGTTTGGGCACTCAATTCGGTGGAATAATACATGTGCACACAGACTAGTCTGCTGCGATGCATTGAATGTTTGGTCGTACGACAACCAAGGTAGGGTACGAAAACTGGGGCAAGATCATCACTCCAGAATCCGGAAGCACACCACCAGCAGAAATCATTACAAAATGACACCCAGTAGACAATAAAAAGTCGTTGTCGTAATGTTTGGATATTAATTTAAACCATAACCAACCATAGATCACTATAGCTATTGTTTCAAAGTAGGTGTACTATCATGACCTGTCACATCACACCGTGACTTATTTTGAGTTGTTTGGTGTCTTCCGTGTATAGGGCTTTAGTTCTTGTCTTGCGCTCCTATTTTGATGGCTTTTCCTGTTTTGTTGGTATTTTCCTGTTGCAGTTTCATGTCTTCCTTTGAGCGCTATTCCCCGCAGCATTTAAGTCGTTGCTATCTTTTTTTTGTGTGGACATTGTTGATTGTCATGTCATGTACGGAAGTCTTTGCTCCACATGCTGTAAGTCTTTGCTGGCGTCCAGCATTCTGTTTTTGTTTACTTTGCAGCCAGTTCAGTTCTAGTTTCGTTTTGCATAGCCTTCCCTAAGCTTCAATGCCTTTTCTTAGTGGCACTCGCCTTTTGTTTATTTTCAGTTTAAGTGTTAGATACCTTTTTACCTACAGGCTGCCTCCCGCATATTGTGATCACAACAAACCATGTTCCCGACATCTACTAAGTAATTAGCTACCTACTGCCATCTACTGATATGGAAGAGTATTACACGGTTACTCTGCCGAGCTGTAGACAGCACAGACACTCAACAACGACACATTATTTGCAGATTATAATTGCTGGCTTGCAAAAAATATTTTTAACCCAAATTACATAAACACCCACGGCACACCAGACTGTAACTCACGTCACACTAGTGTACCGATGCCCAGTGGTTGAAAAACACTAGTTTAGCCAACTTGTGTTTCAAGATGCATTTAAATGTATCAGTCAATGATGTAGAACAGGGATTCTCAAACTGTGGTGCGAGTACCACTAGTTGTAGTACACCAAAATAATCACTTGAATAAAGTACAATATTTTATTTTTTTTCTATATTCTAACGAAGTTTAACTGTTCAAACTGTTTGTAACGTTTCACTGGCCAAAAATATTAAATATACTTGTTAAAGGCCTACTGAAATGAGATTTTCTTATTTAGACGGGGAGAGCAGGTCCATTTTATGTGTCATACTTGAACATTTCGCGATATTGCCGTATTTTTGCTGAAATGATTTAGTAGAGAACATCCACGATAAAGTTCGCAACTTTTGGTCGCTAATAAAAAGGCCTTGCCTTTACCGGAAGTAGCAGACGATGACGTCACCAGTGTGAAGGCTCCTCAAATCCTCACATTGTTTCTAATGGGAGCCTCCAGCAGCAAGAGCTATTCGGACCGAGAAAACAACAATTTTCTCCATTAATTTGAGCGAGGATGAAAGATTCGTGGCTGACGATATTGATAGCGAAGGACTAAAAAAATAAAAAATAAAAAGGCGATTGCATTGGGAGCGATTCAGATGTTTTTAGACACATTTACTAGGATAATTCTGGGAAATTCCTTATCTTTCTATTGTGTTGCTAGTGTTTTAGTGAATTAAATAGTACCTGATAGTCGGAGGGGTGTGTCCATGGGTGTGTTGACGCAAGTGTCTGAGGGAAGTCACGGCAGCTGCATGGACGGCGTAAGCTCCGCAGATCTCCGGTCAAAGGCGACTTTTTACCACAATTTTCTCACCGAAACCTGCCGGTTAACAAGTGGTCGGGAACCATGTTCGCTTGAACGCTCTGATTCGTAGTAAAGCTTCACCTCTGGGAATTTAAACAAGGAAACACCGTGTATTTGAATGGCTAAAGACTAAAGCTTCCCACCTCCATCTTTCTACTTTGACTTCTCCATTATTAATTAAACAAATTGCAAAAGATTCAGCAACACATATGTCCAGAATACTGTTTAATTGCGCGATGAAAAGAGATGACTTTTAGCCGCAAGTGGTGCTGCGCTAATATGTCCCCTCCAAACTGAGACGTCACGCGTCATCATTCCGCGACGTTTTCAACAAGAAACTCTGCGGGAAATTCAAAATTGTAATTTAGTAAACTAAAACGGCCGTATTGGCATGTGTTGCAATGTTAATATTTCACCATTGATTTATAAACTATCAGACTGCGTGGCCGGTAGTACTGGGTTTCAGTAGGCCTTTGCATAAAACATCTGCTTTGTTTTCAATGAATACTTAGACCTACTATGTTACTGTAGTTTAATGTTGGTCATTATGGTAGTACTTGGGAAACCAAGTTGTTTTTGAAGTGGTAATGTTTAAGAACCACTGATGTGGAACATCACTTCCACGTGTGTGTTCTGACTCCTACTACTGTTTTTTTATTCAGCACAGAAGGCAAGGTGTGCCATTTCCTTCATTGAACAGGTGCTCCCTGGTTTCCCTGTCCTGTGCCGATCTCTTGAGGCACTAAAAGCGCTTTATCTGCCGCAGCACTGACATGAGTGTTGATAGAAGATGGCAGCGTAGTCCAAAACAACGACTCATCTGCACGGACGCCCATATGCTCCTGCCAGCAGCTGACAAGGCGTAGCTCATACGATAGCATTGCAAATGATTTGGTTGAATAATAAACATTTCAAGACCGTTAAGCTGTGCACTAAATGAGGTGGGACAACCATGACGATGCGTTTTAAAGTCCTTGAAAGCAGGTAGTAATAGCTAGCGTAGAAGACAGCATATGGTCTCACCTGGCTTCTCCAGAACTTCATTGTTTTTTTGGGTGTCCTTGCTGTCTGGGTGTTTAGGAGAGTTGGGCACCTTGGTGGGGTTGTCTTTGGGTGAAACGGGGTCTGAAGGGTCTAAAAATACAAGATACACAGACATTAAGTTGTATGGATGATTCACCTTTTCATGTCACAATCGCATCACCAAAATGATTCCCGGGCGTGGCCACTGCTGCTGCTCACTGCTCCCCCCACCTCCCAGGGGGGGATCAAGGGGATGGGTCAAATGCAGAGGGATAGATTTCCCCACACCTAGTGTGTGTGTGACAATCATTTGTACTTTAACTATTAACTTTATTATTGTCAACTATATGGACCATTCCACCCAATTGGGGTCATTTGCGTCCCGAGGAAATAACATTTGGAAATGTACACTAAAATAAATGTCCTGTACTTTGACCTGAATGACTTTTAAAATCCATCCATTCATCCATTTTCTACCGTTTGTCCCTTTTTTCGGGTCTCTCAGCTACAATTGGGCGGAAGGCGGTGTACACCCTGGACAAGACGCCACCTCATTGCAGGGTCAACACAGATAGACAGACAACATTCACACTCACATTCACACACTAGGACCAATTTAGTGTTTCCAATCAACCTTTCCCCAGGTGCATGTCTTTGGAGGTGGGAGGAAGCCGGAGTACCCGGGGGGAACCCATGCAGTCACGGGGAGGACATGCAAACTCCACACAGAAAGATCCCGAGCCCGGGATTGAACCCAGGACTACTCAGGACCTTTGTATTGTGAGGCACATGCACTAACCCCTGTCAAACCGTGCTGCCCTGACTTTTAACAGATACAATTTAAATGGTTAACTTAAACTACATTAAAAGCATGTTTCGTTATTGTTAACATATGTATGTTACTGTTTATCCCAACTATACTTTATTTAAAAAAACGACAAAACTAACTCATGACCCTAACACTTTACACCCCTCTAATAGATGTGGAATATTCCACAGGTCACATGGTACACAGGAAGCTGCATCATTCACATTCTCAGCAGGCCATGGAAATAAGATAAAAAGGTAAGATTAACATTGCTGTATATTTTTATCATTTATCATTTTCCATGTGTAGGTTTAAAAAAAATAATAATTGTTGAATCACTGTCAAAAGGTAATAAAGGTATGTAGCAACATAGCATTTATGCTAATATCACGTTGACAGTTAGCATTGTGTTAACACTCTTTGTGCTACATTACAAAATATCCATGGAATTTATTTTTGTACATTTCTCCTGTAAAACAACTGTTTGATACGTTTAAAACGTAAAAAGTGTCATATTCACGCAAACAACCTAAGCGTGATGTCCACATGCTATTAGCATAACTTATATGTGGATGTTATGTTCCGGGCAATCTAATTTTCAGTGAAGGAATAGGATAGGCAAATATAAACTTTGGCTTCAGCCTATTCCATTTCATTCTTTTTCTTTTCTTTTCTTTTGTGTGTGTATGTGTATGATTGTTTAAGTATTACCTGTACTGTAAAAGTGACCACACAAAATTGTTGATTGATTCAATGACCGAAATAAACCTATTTCATTCATTTTATTATATAAATCAAACTTGTGACCACTATACACGGGCAGGAAGCCAATTTGAATGTTCGGCCGTCTTGATTTTGCAGCCACATGTTTTTTATTTTGCTCATGTGATTTGGCAACAGAAATGTCGATGTCGTTGAGAAGAGTTAGGACTGTAAGACGTTGTTTAGGGGGACTTGCTACAGACACCCCGATCAAAGAGCAAGCTTGGGACACTGTAGAATATATTACTTGGCTTTATGAATGTGTGCCGAGCTCATAAGTACATTATTGTTGAGTTGAACTTGAACTTGAATGAGTTAGCATATCAGCTAGCACATAACATCAACAATGCTACACAAATAACAGCAATGTGTATCAGTGTCAAAATCTGTTCTTAAGTGTGTGGCTGCTATAGGCAATGTTTGTAAAATCACTTTTTTCTACGGGGGAAATGTTTGTGGCCGCTAATGCCAAGCAGCCACCACACTTTAGACAGGCGGCTGCTAACACAATTTTTAACTATAATTTCTCATTCTTTCCGAAAAACTCACTCCTTTTACTTTCAGTCCCTGTTACTTTCAGTTAAATTAGTCACATCGGGAAATGAAAGAAAGTTGCCTGAGTTGGTCTAATACACATTTTGAATATCGTCTTTCCTGTACTATAGCCGCTACTTATTTCCAACACTTTGAACCCTGCGGCTTATAAAACAGTGCCGCTAATTTATGGATTTTTCTTCGCTAACCCCCATATTGTTTTGTATTCAACAGAAATTTTTCAAACAACACGGACAAAGACACTGAAAAGGTGTGTTATTGTTTGTGCTATGGTGCCATATTTTGGACGAGTTCACTCACTGCAGGTGCTGCTGGTTGAAAATGCACTTCCTGTTTTGTGCCATGAACCGGACTTTAGCGTTTCTGCTTGAAAGAATATGTTCAATACAACTCATACTTACTAAACTGTCCCATGTGTGATGTCTGTAGGAATGTTTTCAAGCATATTTGTATGTGCTATCATAATGTAACTAAGCTAACGTTGTTAGGACTGGCGAATATGCTAACATGTTTACAAGTGCCTGTGTTAGTATTATTAACTTACAATAGTATTCTTTTGGGTTTTTTTTCATAATAGTAAATTTACCAAAGTGTTAGCTGATTGGAGAGTTAGGTTCCGCATGACGATGACTACTGTTTTTTTGGACCAGCAGTTTTACTGCCGTGTTACAGGCACCGTTTGGAAACAGTTAAGGTATGTAAAAAAACCTTTATAAATTATTTCGTACGGGTATATATTTGCGGCTTAAAATCTGATGCGGCTAATATATGTAAACATATTAATTTCTTCTCCAATTAAAACAAAAACCAGTGGGATCCGAAGCTCGGAAAATATCGTAGTCCAAAAGGGACAAGCGGTAGAAAATGGATGGATAGTTCAATATGTATGTTATCAAGTTCAGGGTTGGAAAAAAACATGAATATAAATGTATTTTGAGTTACAACAAACCAGTTTGATGGAATAACCTAATGCCATTATTTTTATTATTAACTATGATGCCCTTTTTATAAATCATAATCATTATAAACTGACTAAATTAGGGCCCTAAGCAGAATTTTATTTGGAACCCCCTTGTAACAAAAAACCATAACACTTTTTTAATTTATGTAAAAAGATTTTTATACTTCTATAACCAAACTTGAATTTCATTTGACATATGTTTTGTACTAAAACAAATTAATGAGAAAGACACTTTCAATAATGTATTTATTGAGTGCAAAAAAACTAATTTAACATAATTAAAACATGAATTTGCATATGTTCCAGACAAATCAACGCCCCAGGTTACGATTATTTAGCAGCTCAGCCAGTTGGGACAGTAGAGATGTTTGGGGACATTTGTCATTACTGAAATCACTCAGTAACTGAGCAGGAAGGGTCTAGCAATACATTTGCAGTAAAATATCAAATGATACGTCCTGTCATTCATTAATTGACTTTTTACTTGTGCTTTTTACTTGAAACTGAGCCCTCCACGAATATGCGGGGCCTACACACAGCACCTCATCTACGTATAGGGAGGGGCAGCCCGGTTTATGAATAATAATGGCATCAGTGTTTACACACAATAGCCGACTGTAATGTGATCACTCCTCTACAGTTTCACTTTACAAACTTCCATAATAGAAAGCACAAGAAAGACTCCAAATGAGTCCACATGGTCCACATAAAATGCGTTGAATCTTGAGTCTTAACCTTTTTAGATATTTTTAAAACAGTTTTGCTGATTTAAAAAATACGAGACTCAGCAGCACATCGGGAAATAATTATTGCAGTACTTTGAATTAGGATGGGGTTTATTACAGTATGAAGAGGATTCATATGGCCCCATTCGTCGCGGTTTACCTGACACATGAAACGAATTGTGGAGGGTGCACTATCCACTTAAACCACCGGACGGCAGTAGAATTTTGAATGTCTTAAAACTTAAAAAAAGTGGCGCTTTCCATCATTTTCAGCAAACTGCTTTGCAAAATGATTAGCCACCCTTTTTCCTCCCAGGAATAGGGCCCAATGAATCCCATCCCGACTGTAAGATGTAAGAGCCCGACTGTCACTCGAGCTCTTATTCAGTTGTTCCATTTGGTGATGTTTCTATGCACAATTGTCTGACACAACGCACACAGTAATTATGTTTGAGTACTCACTTTGTCCTACTCTCATGATCATCTTCATGGACTTGGTCTTGCAGACTCCGCCCTCCTGGTTGTCGATCCCCTCCATTGTGCTATTTGAAGTAGCTACAAAGAGAGAGGAACAAGGTTAGAAATGGGGCACAAAATGTGATTTTCCTGCTCGGAACCAAGACCTTAATGCCATGCCAGTCCTCGGGTACAATGATGCAGACTGTTCAGTTGCGGTCATTTACAAATTAGATTGCATGTTTGTGTGAATCGGGATCGCCGCTTTTTTCCAATTTATTTTGTGAAGGCCGAGCCGGAATTTTCACTGCACTCATCTGGTTGGAAAAACATGTTCTTGGTAGCGTGATTTGCTACGTGCCTCAGGCTTACTCTGTAAAACACAATGAAGAGCACTGAAGTCCTTCTAAAGCTCAATGAGTCATGAATTTACTCCCATCCCTTCTGCTGCTCTGTACTTGAGGACTGCACTCCTGAACAATCGCTGGAAAATTATAAGGACTTATATTTTGCACTGGTGACCAGATTGTAGAAGAAGGAGAGGATCAAAATGCAAAAAAGAAGACATGTGATGGGCAGGGATTTAAACTGAAGTTGTTCAAAAGTTTAACACTATGTTATTAAACTAGGGATGTCTCGATACAACTCTTTCACTTACCGGTATTGCAATGCAAAAAGTCAGTGTTCAAAAACAAGAAAAAAATAAACAGAAATGAGGGGTATTTTATTTGAACTAAGCAAAATTATCTGCCAATAGAACAAGAAAATTTGGCTTGTCAAGACTTTCCAAAACAAGTTTGATTGATTGATTGATTGATAGTTTTATTAGTAGATTGCACAGTTCACTACATATTCCGTACAATTGACCACTAAATGGTAACACCCGAATAAGTTTTTCAACTTGTTTAAGTCGGGGTCCACGTTAATCAATTCATAGTACAAATATATACTATCAGCATAATACAGTCATCACACAGGTTAAACATCATAGTACATACATTGAATTATTTACATTATTTACAATCCGGGGGGTGGGATGAGGAGCTTTGGTTGATATCAGTACTTCAGTCATCAACAATTGCATCAACAGAGAAATGGACATTGAAACAGTGTAGGTCTTACTTAGTAGGATATGTACAACCAGCAGAGAACATAGTGAGTTCAGATATCATAAGAACAAGGCAATACATTAGAAGTACATTTGATTATTTACATTAGGTTATTTATAATCCGGGGACATGGTATGGGAATGGAGGAGGGTATTAGTAAAGGGTTGAAGTTGCCTGGAGGTGTTGTTTAGAGCGGTTTTGAAGGAATATAGAGATGCACTTACTATTACACCTATTGGGAGTGTATTCCACATTGATGTGGCATAGAAAGAGAATGAGTTAAGACATTTGTTAGATCGGAATCTGGGTTTAACTTGGTTTGTGGAGCTCCCCCTGGTGTGGTTATGGCGGTCAATTACGTTAAAGAAGTAGTTTGACATGTGCTTCGGTATCAGGGAGGTGTAGCGGATTTTATAGACTAGGCTCAGTGCAAGTTGTTTTACTCTGTCCTCCACCCTTTGGAGAAGTGGGTTAAATTACTAATATAAGTAATATTAGCTAACTTCAATGAACCCCAAAATACCTTAAAATAAGTATTCTCTCACTAATAACAAGTGCACTTTTCTTGGTAGAATAAAAAAATTAGACCTTTTTGCTCAATATGTTGAAAAATATTCTTAAATTAAATAAAGGCTAATGCCATTATCTTGACATAATGTTGTGCGCTCGGTATTACATTTCTTGAAACCAGCAAACTTATACTAAAAACTAATTTACTGTTCCTAATGGAAAGGCAACAAGGCAACCACTTGTTACTCTCGTGGTCTCCTAGCCGCTCAGGTAAATGCATTTTTCCATCAATGACATGACATCATCACACCAAGTGCATGCTCTTTCAGTCAATTAGTGCGCATATAAACAGCCTGGCCCCCGGCCAAAATATTTTTAATTGTTATTTTGAAGAATTTAGCTGAATGTGCATGAACTATTTCTGTTTAAAATCGTTAGAAATGTCACATTTTAAATGTTTAAATATTAACTGTCAGTTTACCGTACTACGCCAACTGTACTACTATATGAGTACGTATTTTCTATTGTTTCAGTGAAAATAAAAGAGCAAAGTCCATTTGGCTGTCATCTGTTTTAATGATGAGACACAATTGTGTCAAACCCATGGTTTGTTTTTTTTATGCCTGAAATAAGAAATTATTACTTAAAAAAATAGTTTTATACTTGTGAGTGTTGATGGTATAGCTTTGCAACAGTTTCAGGCATGTTTTACTCATTATAGGTCATAAAATCTCAGCAACAAGCTGTAATATCTTACTGAGATCGTTTTGGATCAAAACCCTTAAAACAGGTAAAACACTCTAACATAAAATCTGCTTAGTGAGAAAAATTATCTTATCGGACAGAAAATAAGCAAAAATTACCCTTATTCGATATATTTAATCTTACTAAGATTTCAGTTTTTGCAGTGTGGAGCCTTCAATATTGGCCAATACCGATAATGATTCGATATGACATCAACATGAATAATATATAACCTTGTGTGAATGGGTGAATGTGATGTATGATGTGCCATTTGTAGTGCAGAATGTTAGAAAATGATTGATCAAGTGAAATTACTCAAAGCAAGAGCAAAAGGTATAGGGACATAACATCTAACGGGATTAAAAACAAACAGACCGTTATTAATACAGTTTAAAATGTTAACTACTGTAAAACCGTGACTATTGCACTTTGATAAGCTCTCGGCACATTGATGCTGCATATTTCATTATCTCTAGCCGGTAACTAGCGCACTGATAGCTAGCTGCCACCTCGTCCGCTAATCATTAGCTATCTTTATAAACTAGAAGCACTCTGAAACCTTTGCAGTTTAAAACGGAAGATGAGAAACATATTCACACAACTAAAATAACAATAATATCCCAGTAGGCACAAGACATTGATACAACGTTGATTATACATACATGTCCTTTAAACCTGCCTTGTAAACAAGGTTGCAAAATAGTTATATTTGGAAATTGTTCGTGTCCAACGTTGTATTCACTTTGTTTGTTGGGAAATGAACACATTTCGATGGTCAAATCAATGTCACAACCTGACATTGAAGAGACGTCGTCAAAAAGTATGCCGTTTCTACGTTGTATTTGTGTTGTGGAATATTGTTTGGGCAATGTGAAGTTGAAGTTGTTTCAACGTTATGTTTGAGTTACTCAACTTTAGGATCTAATTCAACAAGTTCTCAAAGTTGTTATAAAGTCTTGTGCCTCCTGGGATGGCTCTTAAAAGGCTAAACTATATCTAATGTTTCTTCTGCCACGAAAAGTATAGGAACGTGTGTCTATTTATTTATTTATGCATTTTAAAAAATTAAGCTTGGTTATAAGATTGTATTGTGCATAAAAGTACTGTTTTGTCATGTTCTGTGATCTGGATTATGTTTTGTTAGTTTTTGGACTCCATTACTTCCTGTTTTTGTGATGATTTTAACTTGACTCTTGCAATTGGGACACACCAGTCTCTAATCAAGAAACCAGTATTCAAGCCAGTGTTTGTCCGTCAGTCGGGCTGGTGACATTGCCCTGTGTTGACAGTTTTTGCTAGTTTCCACGCCACAGTTCATGCTGCTCGTTTTCCTGCCAAGTAAGTTTTTTTTATTCATGCCACAGTTTAGTGAGTTGTGTTTCTTGTCCAAAGTTCTGTTTAAGTTGGGTTTTCGCCTCGTGTGTCTTTTTGTCTGTTCCTTTTTTTGATAGCCAAGATTAAATAAGGTTCCTACCTTCAAGCCGTGTCCATTACAGTCCGATTGCATCCCGGGAGAACAATCTTTGTAGTAAGCCACGTTAACCCCCCCATCCTGACATTTTTGAGCATATTCAACAATACCATGATAATGATTAAAACCAGTATATAAAATGTTCTTGTTACATATATGGTAGGTATGAAAACATTATTTGTTATAAACCGTCTGGAATAGATATACAGTATGCGTTCATTAAGTGGTAGTGGAGTGGTAGTTGTTTTTTTATGGCGACACCTAGTGGCCACAATGATTCTTTAAGTCAAAGCTCATGACACAGTAAGTAGAATATGCGAACACGATTGTTACTGGATACTTTCCAATAGACTTCTGCCTTGGCAAATTTGGGAAGTGTTATGTAACTATAATTATTTGATACTTGTTTATATTTTCAAATTACACTTATTACATGTGTCTAGCTTGTGTGCTATTTAGTGCTCAGCTGTTGTGTAGCTGCCTGCTCCTAGTAGCTTATAGCCCACCATGTTTACCTTTTTGTAAATGACTTGACTAAATTACAAGAAAAGACCAACTTTTAGATGTTAGTTTGGCCTCAATGTCATTTTCGGTCTTTCATCACATCCTGTGTGCAAAAGCAGACTGGCTTTTTGTCTTTAGCAGGGTTGTTGAACTTCACAAGCAAGGCCACCGATGCTAAAGTTGGACACAGTAAGATGGGGATTTAAAATTTCTTTGAAGTTCTTGAGGGTTTGGTGGACAAAAAAACCTGCCGAAAGCCAGACGATCCGATAGGATCTACCTACCCCTTACCCAAATAAAGGCCCTTGCTGACTGATGCAGACTGGGGCTTTAGTCGCTTTTTAAAACACTACAATCCAGCTCCAGTGGAAAGCAATTGAAATGCAATAGAATAGGTAAAATAAGGGATGACAAGGGACATTATCCATCCACCCATCCATCCATTTCCTACCGCTTGTCCCTTACGTGGTTGCGGTGGGGGCTGCAGCCTATCTCAACCAAGGTACATTAAAAGGTGCTTAATAAGCATCACTAGCTCTATGTGAAACGTCTTGGCCCCTTTTTAAGGCTTGCTAATAACAGACCAGGGATATAGCAATAGGAACATTTCATATCAGTTATTTCCAACAAAATGATCCCTTCTATTATCATCACGGTATTGTTGAAAGTGCTCACAAAATACTTATACACACACTGAAATATTTTAACCAAGTTTTATTTTTGAAACGTTAATGTGTCTTCTATTCACGTACACATTTGAGCTGGTTTGTGAAATTAGCAGCATCACCGTGAGTTCACCGAGTAATCAATCACATTTCTACGATAATAACAATTTTGGGAATTTTACCAAAGTTTACTATTATAACGGTAATTGTTCATCCGTAAAACAGATAGCCCTCCATCCATTTTTCTACCGCTTTTTGAGGTCGCGAGTGGGAGCTGGATAAAAATAGGGCGGAACACCTGGACAAGTCGCTCCCTAAACAGACAATCAATCACACTCGCATTCACACGCTAGGGAGGAAGTCGGAGTACCCGGAGAGAACCCACACAGTCACGCGGAGAACATGCTAACTCCACACAAAAAGATCCCGAGCCTGGGAATCGAACCAAGGACCATTTCGATGTGAAGCATGAGCGTTAAGCACTGCGCACGCGTGCTGCACATCATAAACAAACAAACTTAAATAGTTAATGGTGGTGTAGATGTAGTAGTGGTAATAGTAGTAGTAAGTAGTATAACGAGTACTTTAAATATAGTAGTATAAATGGTAGTATAAACATAGTAGTAGTAGTAGTAGTAGTAGTAAAAATAGCATGAATTAGGGATGTCCCGATCCAGGTTTTTGCACTTCCGATCCGATACCGATATTGTTTTTGCACTTCCAATCCGATACCGATACTGGCCTATCCGAGCATGTATTAAAGTTTAAAGTTATTTGGCCTCCTTAGTTGTCAGATTCATGTTGAAAAGGGTTTTAGTACTCTTGATAACAACTAGCCAGCTGATTTAGGTGAGTTTGGTTGGTAATCAAGGATAATCACAAAATATCAAAAATGATACATGACAAACAGAAATGGCATCATTAAACAGTAACAAATTGTACAGTATAAAGTGCAAATAATGCTGTAAACAATATTAAAAAAAGCAAAACACACAAAACCTGAGTGGGATAAAATGTATATAACTCAGCATCAATACTTGCTCTTGAACAAGTGTAAACTTAAAAAAAAAAAAAACAAGGCCGTCTTAACGGTTAGAACACAGACCTGTGGATGTGTTGAAGGTGTGCTGGAAAATGCGGAATGGAGCGTAGGGGGCAGCAAAAGAGTGGAATGTATTATTTAAATCGGTGCGCTGGAAAACATGGACCGGGTTTTTTTTAAAAACTGGATCTGATCGGCATTTTCCCATGCCTTGCCAATACGCATTTTTTGGCAAATATCGGCGGCCAATCCGATCCAAATATCGGATCGGGACAACCCTAGTATAAATGGTAGCATAAACATAGAAAGTTAAAATACCAATGATTGTCACACACACACTAAGTGTGTCGAAATTATTCTCTGCATTTGACCCATCACCCTTGATCAACCCGTGGGAGGTGAGGTGAGCAGTGAGCAGCAGTGGTGGCCACGCCCGGGAATCATTTTTGGTGATTTAAACCCCAATTCCAACCTTTGAGGCTGAGTGCCAAGCAGGGAGGTAATGGGTCCAATTTTTATAGTCTTTGGTATCACTAGAAGTAGTAGAAGTAGTATAAATGGTAGTATGAACATAGAAGTAGTATAAAGGGTAGTATAAACATAGAAGTAGTTGTAGTGTAAAAAATAGTATAAATATAGTGGTAGTATAAAAAGTAGGGGTATCAAAAAAAAGAATGTTCGACTAAACCACGCTTCATACTTGTAACAATGCTTAATCGATTAAAAAAAATCCTAAATACATTTTTTTTAATATATTTTCATTTTAATCTGTCCTGTCCAGCCACACAAATAAATAACATTATTGATGTAGATCCTCAGATTTACTTTCGAAAAGAGAAGTGTAGGATACTTCTTTTGTTGCTTTATTTGTATTTGACATTATTAAATGTTCGGGTAGAATTTTTTTTTCTTTTAAGTAATATATACATTTATCAGAGTTGTTATTTCATAGAGGAATGTAGTTAATCATATGACTGGCAACCAATGTTATTAAAAAACTATAGATTTTGAATTGATAATTCTGAATCAAATCTTTACCCCCAAGAATCAAATTGTGTGGTCCCCAAGGATTCACAGCCCTAATAAACAGTAGTATAATTGTAGTAGTAGGTAGTAGTATTTGTAGTATAAATGGTAGTATACATATAGTAGTAGTACGGTAGTATTGATACTATATACATAATAGTAGTAGTAATATAAAAGGTGGTTTAAATGTTGTAGTAGTAGTACTGGTAGTATAAACATAGTAGTAGTTGTAGTATAAAATGAAGTATAAATATGGTGAAATGGTAGTGTGTCAGAAATAGATTTAAAAAATTATCGTTGTAGCAAAGTAAAAAGGAGACGATGGTCAAATGTGAAAATCTGCTTGTTTGTTGAGTTTTAGCGGAAGATTAAATGTATTGCTGAAAAGGCTCATTGTTGGCTTTCAAACAATATAAGTTAGTGTTTTGTTTTATTCATGACAAATGCTTGCTCCTTTACAACATTGAAGCCATTGTTGTTTGAATTGTCTTCCATCCATCCATCCATTTTCTACCGCTTGTCACTTTTGGGTTCGCGGGGGTGCTGGAGCCTATCTCAGCTGCATTCGGGCGGAAGGCGGTGTACACCCTTGACAAGTCGCCACCTCATTGCAGAGTCAACACAGATAGACACTCACATTCACACACTAAGGCCGATTTATTGCTGCCAATCAACCTATCCCCAGCTGTGTGTAAGTTAAAGAAAATAGTTTGGTTTAGCTTTTACCTTCTCGTTACGTGGATGATATAGCATCGTGATGCAAGCGATAAATGGCAATTACCATAGCAACAATCATGCCAGCAGCCTCTGATAAATGATCTAAAGGCCTACTGAAATTAGATTTTCTTATTTAAACGGGGATAGCAGGTCCATTCTATGTGTAATACTTGATCATTTCGCGATATTGCCATATTTTTGCTGAAAGGATTTAGTAGAGAACATCCACAATAAAGTTGGCAACTTTCGGTGCTAAGAGAAAAGCCCTGCCTCTACCGGAAGTCGGAGACGATGACGTCACAAGTGTGGGGGCTCCTTACATATTCACATTGATTTTAATGGGAGCCTCCAACAAAAAGTGCTATTTGGACCGAGAAAATTACAATTTCCCCATTAATTTGAGCAAGGATGAAAGATTCGTGTTTGAGGATATTTATAGCGACGGACTAGAAAAATAAATAAGTTAAAAATAAAAAAATTGGGACGGATTCCGATGTTTTTAGAGACATTTACTAGGATAATTCTGGGAAATTATTTATCTTTCTATTGTGTTGCTAGTGTTTTAGTGAGTTAAATAGTACCTGACAGTCAGAGGTGTGTCTCCACGGGTGTGTTGACGCGCAGTGTCTCAGGGAAGTCGACGGCAGTTATGGACGGCACAAGCTCAGCTTTTCTCCGGTAAGAAGCGACTTTTTAACCAAAATTTTCTCACCGAAACCTGCCGGTTGACAAGTGGTCTGGATCCATGTTCGCTTGATCACGCTCTGATCCACAGTAAAGTTTCACCTCCAGGATTTTTAAACAAGGAATGACCGTAATTTAGTAAACTAAAAAGGCCGTATTGGCATGTGTTGCAATGTTAATATTTCATCATTGATACATAAACTATCAGACTGTGTGGTCGGTAGTGGTGGGTTTCAGTAAGTCTTTTAAAATGGCTGAAACAAGCCAAGCAAAGAGGGATGTATGCCTCTAGAGGCCGCTAAGTTGAACTGCAGCCGTCAGCTGGTTTGACTGGGAGAGGGTGCAGCAAATGGGGTGGAAGGGAGAAGGGGCTTGCGGTCTATTAGGTCAGTAACACAGAGGCTAACGAGCTGCCGGGGCTTAGCGGCTTGGCCTCCTGCCAGTGCCTGCATTCACTACATCTGCCCCCACCGTCTCGGGACCCCACCTTCCCTCCTATGAGCGACACCCCACCTTTCAGAATGCTTTCCCCCTTGAAGATTCTCCTTGAAATGCTGATCCAGATTGCGTTTAAAAATCCAGCTTCCTCTTTGTGCCTTTCCTCTTTGTTTTTCCCTCTCCCAGCAACTAATCATTCTGATCAGGACCTCCACGCTTCCATGAGACGGCGATGAGAGCCGACACAAAGAGCATGTTAACAAGGACTCCCCTCCCTCCTACCTTTCTGCCGCCTCTCTGCACCCCGTCTCCTTCTCCGGCTGACCTATGGCTTGCCAGTGCGGGCCGAAAAGCACATTACAGACAAATCTCCTTAAAGGCTTGTGCTCCTGTGTGAGTTTACGTGTGTCTTATAAACCAGTTACCGCAACACACATGTTTTTAACAATCCTGTTGGACATCATTAAAGGCCTACTGAAACCCACTACTACCCACCACGCAGTCTGATAGTTTATATACCAATGATGAAATATTAACATTGCAACGCATGCCAATACGGCCTTTTTAGTTTACTAAATTGCAATTTTAAATTCCCGGGGAGTTTCGTCTTGAAAATGTTGTGTAATGATGACGTGTACGCAAGACGTCACAGGTTTTTAGGAAACATGAGCGCTGCACACACACACAGCTAAAAGTCTTCTGCTTTAACCGCATAATTACACAGTATTTTGGACATCTGTGTTGCTGAATCTTTTGCAATTTGTTCAATTAATATTGGAGAAGTCAAAGTAGAAAGATGGAGTTGGGAAGCTTTAGCCTTTAGCCACACAAACACACGGTGATTCCTTGTTTAAAATTCCCGGAGGTGAAACTTTACTATGGATCAGAGCGGTTAAGCGAACATGAATCCCGACCGAATGTCAACCAGCAGGTTTCGGTGAGAAAATTGTGGTAAAAAGTCGCTTCTTACCGCAGATCAGATGAGCTTGTGCCGTCCATATCTGCCGTCGACTCCCCTGAGACACTGGCCTCAAGACACCCGTGGAGACACACCTCCGACTATCATGTACTGTTAAACTCACTAAAACACTAGCAACACAATAGAAAGATAAGGGATTTCCCAGAGTTATCCTAGTAAATGTGTCAAAAGAACATCTGAATCCGTCCCATTGCAATCGCGTTTTTATTTATTCATTTTTTTTTTTAGTCCATCTCCATTAATATCCTCAAACATGAATCTTTCATCCTCGCTCAAATTAATGGGGAAATTGTCGTTTTCTCGGTCCGAATAGCACTTTTTGTTGGAGGCTCCCATTAAAATCAATGTGAATATGTGAGGAGCCTCACACTTGTTATGTCATCGTCTGCGACTTCCGGTAAAGGCAGGGCTTTTTTGTCAGCACCAAAAGTGCCCAACTTTATCGTGGATGTTCTTTACTTAATCCTTTCAGCAAAATTATGGCAATATCGCGAAATAGAATGGACCTGCTATCCCCGTTTAAATAAGAAAATCTCATTTCAGTAGGCCTTTAAGCTTTTAAAAACGCCGAACCCGGTATTGGGGGCAGCTGGTTTGCCTCTGTATAGCTTTGGTGATTGCGACCGACGCTTGTAGCAATAACCGCTAGGGATTTGCCGATCCATCGGCCAACGATCAGTGTAGGACAAATTTTATGAACAAGTACGTGAACGCCATTGCCGGTCATAAAACCGATCCTCTCTGATTGACACTAGACATTTTTTAGTCCCTCATCTGACAAGTTTCCAGGAGCTAATCGTATATGTCCATACACAGTGTGGAGCCGTTAGCCTAAGCTAGTATTAATAGATTGATAGATAGTACTTTATTGATCCCTTCAGGAGAGTTCCCTCAGGAAAATTAAAATTTCAGCAGCAGTGTACAGAATTGACATCGAATTTAAAAAGTAAAAAAGTAAATCACGGGGTTATAAATGAAAACCAAATAGAAACATATTACAATAAGACTAAAAATGAAAAACAACAATGAGAGTAAAAATATAACAATAAAATAAAAATATAACAAGAGAAACTAGGCAGTAGTGACCATATTATGAAAAAGTATTGCATTGTTATTGTAATCACCACCATCGTGGCAAATATAAATTTGTACTATATATAAATATAAATATATATATATTTATATATATATATATATATATATAAATATAAATATACTCCATTTCTCAGTACAGGGATTCTGCATGTATCAGCCAATCAAAATGAATGCTTTTTTAATGCAACTTAAAACAAATGTAATGCTCATGTCCATTTCAAATCATTATTATCATTATTATAAATAGTCAAAAGCATAGAATAGTCCTTATTAAACAAAAAATAGACAATAATAGTCTTGAATAGTTGAAAAGTTTACATTAACTCTGGACAAATCAAGCACTAATGTAATCATAATATGCAATAATAACAATGCAAGTTAGCCTTTCAAACGCAAAAACATATTTTTAATTACTGTAATATTTTGTCCGATTGTAATTAAACATCAAAATTAAATACACTCTCAATATTGGTTAGCAAAAATTGCACTTAAATAAATACTGAACATCTTGAAGTGCATTTTTTTTCGGGTGGTTTGTAATGTTGTCATTTTTGCCTACAATTCCAATTGTATCACATTATTTAATGCCTTTTGAACATCATATTTAATGCTTTTAATGCCAATTTATCCTTTATTTTTTGCAAAATCAATTTAATGACTCACGGGAACCCTGTAGTATCTTATGTGTCATTATGAGGAACCATTATCACGGCAGGAGCAGGCATGCTAATAGCTAAGCTAACCGCTGAGCTAGTTTGAAACAACACAAAGAAATAAATGCTTAGTAAAGTTTAGGAATTGTAGATGGAAATGAGCAGTTATTAACAGGAATTTAACAAGTACAGTAGATTAATACGAGTTATAGAGAGGATAATATAACAAAAACTGTCGGTGTGTCAGCATTGTCACAGTCAGTACACGACACATATCAGATCGATCCATAAATATGTGATGTCGATACTAAGAGTAGGTTAAGTATATGATCGATACAATAGTGATTTGGTCGATAATTGTTTTTTCTCAAATAATAATTTGGTCTTATTTGTTAATGTTTATAAACTCAAGTAATGATTCCTAAGACACTAGAGGATTTCAAGGGCAAAAACCAATGGATTTAAAAGAGTGGTGGATAGTAATTTTTGCTTTTGTTTACCTTGTTTTGCTCAAAAAATTGGATGGAAGAAAAGAAAATAAGGGACTAGTTTAAATATTGTGTTAGTATTGGTAAACTGTCAATAGCACTCACCATAAATACATTTAAACTTTACATTTATTACATAAGATTGGTATAGGTATTGGTATTAGCCTATCCTACTCGTGGATGATTGGTATCAAAACTGTGCATCCAATGATTTGATGCATGATTTGTAATTTAGTTTCGATTTTAGCCACATCCCTGATACTCAAGACAGTCGTGTCCCCACCTACATCTGAAATCCAAATTTCGTCCTAGAACGTGAGCTAAAAGCTGAGTAAAACGAATTTGAGCAAAACACCAAATAATTTAAACCACAATGATTTTAAATGAGAAAATGTGGAAAGCATGGATCATGGATAAATCCATACACAAAACACTAATACCACACACCTGGCACCGTTTAGTAACTAACTCTTAGCGCGTCCAACAGTGCAAGGATTAATCCTTTACAGCTGAAACAAACACACTGCTACCCAGAAGCATAGATACTGTATGTCAAATACGTAAAAAACATCGTTATACCAAGATCAATCATTGTTCACCATATTTTGTATGTCTTCTTCTGTGTCCCCCTTTAACCCGGGGTTTAAAAGGTTAATCATTTAAACATGTTGACTTGTGGGTGACCACTAAGAAGGCCTGTTTTTACAGTTGTGTTTACGGCATGACACATTTGTGCTGTGTAAAGAGCCAGGTGCAGCACATGAGCCTACCACATTGTTAAAGTATCATATTACTTTCTTTTACCTGTTTAGACCCCAAAAAAATCCAGATATATCCTCCGCAATGCAGACATTTGGTTCTTTGAAACATGTCTAAGTTTTTTTTCCACAGAAAAACTCTGACAATAGGAATAAGCCAACAACAAATGTCCACTGCAGAAGATACTGCTTCTCAGGAGGGTGTAACAGAAATGTAAATCCCAAACCAAAAGCCCGGTTGAGGCATATGGTAGAAAAAGATAAGTGCTAAATATAACTTATTTTTGGAACACAGCATATGTCATGAATAATTTTGTAAAAAGAAAGGCTTATGCGACAAACTTGGCCTTAGCTTGAAAGCGAACATTTATATAGCATTCCTCAACCGCCAAAACTTTCTGAGCAGGCAGCTTTTACTCTCACGCTGTAGCCAAGAGATCCACGTTATTACATCTAGAGCAGGGGTCGGCAACCTAAAATGTTGAAAGAGCCATATTGGACCAAAAACACAGAAACAAATTTTGTCTGGAGCCGCAAAAAAATAAAAGCCATATTACATATTACACCGTCTTCTGCCCGATTGTAGCTGAGATAGGCACCAGCCCCCCCCCACGACCACCAAAGGAAATAAGTGGTAGGAAATGGATGGTTGGATGTTCTGTTACAGAGAACAAAGAAACGGGATCAAATTGCTTTGACATAAAAAGAGGTAGGATTAAATAAGCTCTGCTTCTTCCTACTCCTTTTCGGACGAGCTATAATGAAACAACTGGAATTATGTTATGCATTACATTGTATCGTATGCATGTTCGAAATAAACTGAAACTGAACTGAACTGATCACGCACAGAAAAACGGCATTTACTTTGGATTTGTCTTATACAACCAAAATAGTCCAAGGTTTAAGAAACTGATTATTAATCCTTCAATCTACGTTCCTACTTTTCGATATTGTCATGATCTTTGGATCGCAACTGAAATAACAAGATGGTGCATATGAAACCTCGCTTGGCCATTAAGTGACTGGCGATGAGGTCCGACAGAGACCTGGTTGATGTCATCTGGAACATCCAGGTCAGCTGGGCACGGCCAGGTGTACGGTGCCAACCCCTGTGTAGTGGGCGCACCATGAGAGCCTGTTTGGCTGGAACACCGTCGAGGAAGTGCAGCCTTCCCCTTTTTATTTAGGTGGAAATAGCAGTACGACAACCTGCTTTTTTGTAAACTGCATCATTTGTGACATGGTGAAAACAAACTTCTGAAAATAGTTTCCTCATGCTGAGAGACAAGGAAACTCTACTTCTACTCAACACTAAAAGGAGCCAGTTGAGGTTGGGCATTTAGACTATGTTTACACTGTAGGCCAAAGGGGCCTTAAAGGCCTACTGAAACCCACTACTACCAACCACGCAGTCTGATAGTTTATATATCAATGATGAAATATTAACATTGCAACACATGCCAATACGGCCTTTTTAGTTTACTAAATTGCAATTTTAAATTTCCCCCGAGTTTCTTGTTGAAAACGTCGCGGAATGATGACACGTACGCGTGATGTCACTGACTGTCAGGAAATATTAGCTCAGCACCAGTTACGGCTAGAAGTCATCTGCTTTGATGGCATAAATACACATTATTTTGGACATCTGTGTTGCTGAATCTTTTGCAATTTGTTCATTTAATAATGGAGACTATAAAGAACAATGCTGTTGGTGGAAAGCGGTGGATTGCAGCTGTCTTTAGCCGGTGTTTCTTTGTTTGTTGTGAAGCTTTAACACAGAGCGGTCAAGCGAACATGTTTTCTCTACGTCAACCAGCATGTTTGGATGGGGAAATTGTGATATATATCTTACCGGAGAAATCATTGGATTATTCGTCGGCCTGCAGCAGCTGTTTAAAAGGCAGCTGTGAGCTTCGCTCCTCGGCTTCTCTCTGAGACACTCCATGTTCACTGCAGCCATCCGACCTCGAGGTATGTCTTTACAATCTCTAAAATCTCGCTAAAACACTATTAAAAAAATAAGCAGATAAGGGATCTTCCAGAATTATCCTAGTAAACGTGTCTAATTACATCTGAAACGCTCACACTGCCGCCGCCCAGAGCCGTCGCCTTTATTTATTTATTTTTTTTCTAGTCCTTCACTATCAATATTCTAATTCACAAATCTTTCATCCTCGCTCAAATTAATGGGGAAATTGTCGCTTTCTCGGTCCGAATTGCTCTTACTGCTGGTGGCTCCCGTTATAAACAATGTGAATATGTGTGGAGCCCTGCAACTCGTGATGTCACGCGACCAATAGTTGCGAACTTTATCGTCGATGTTCTCTACTAAATCCTAAATGACACATAGAATGGACCTGCTATTCCCATTTAAATAAGAAAACCTAATTTCAGTAGGCCTTTAATCTGATTTTTTTGAAATCCAATTTTTTCTAGGATACTATTTACACTGCTAGTAAAATGGGATTTTTATCAGACTCCAGTGTAAAGGCGCACAGGCCCCAATGTGGTCTCGACGTTACTTGAATGCGCAGTACGATAAAGTGAAAACAAAGGAAGTTAACCCGGGAGGAAGTCGCTACTACTACAAAACAGAATAAAACTCACCATCCATTAAAGATGAGTTTTTTTACATGAAAATTAATTAAAGTAATATGATGTATGAATGGATGTATTTAGTGTAATATATTTGGGAGGGTTCTGATCTTTTAATGGCTGTTAAGTAGAGGAGACACGGACATCAGCGTAGATCTACATAAGCATTATTTCTTAAAAAGCCACAGCGTCAATTCCAGTCCTTCAACAATAGCTATTTCTTCTGAATCAAAACATATATTTTTATGCATTACATTTAGCCTAATATTTGTGCTCTATTTTAAAAGTGATGCACCGAAAATTTGGTCGTCTGAAATAGACTTTGCTCACTGATGAAATATCCACTTTTGTGGCGACTACGTCCTTCAGCACGCACATGAATGACGTAGCTCACCCAAAGCTGACGAAAAAGTCACATGCGGGTCGCATTCAGGTCGCAGTACTTTTAGACTGAAGTAAGATTTGAAAAGATCAGATTCCAGTGATGCAAAAACATCAAATTTCAAGCACTTTGGAGCGTTCAGAGTGGCAAAAAAAATCTGATCGGTGTCACTTGATGGCAAAAACTCAGATCTGGTGTGCAGTGTACACTGGGCCTTAAATGCATCCAAGACGCCTTTTTGGTGGTGCCCACCCCAGAAAAAAGAGGCTCCCAAGGTAGACCAAGTACACATTTGAGGGATTATGTGGACTGGGAAAACCTTGGTGGAAGTGAAAGAAGTGGCCTCAGACTGGAAAGAGACTGCTGATAAGTGGAATAAAATGGAAGGCTGGATTCATATCAAAAGGCCTTTTTCAAATGTAACCAAACACGGCCAGGCTGAATTGACTTAAAGATTAACCAGATAGCAGTAACCTGCTACTCCACATTGAACGGAGGACTGGAGTAGGTTGTGGTGTGATTCGGACAAAGAACTCAGATATGAAAAAAGTTTTCAACTACAGAGCTTAACAGCAGTATAGAGACAGATATACAGACTTTTATTCATCCCACAACAGAGAAATTATATACGGCAGGAAAGTATCAAACAAAAAAAGAAAAAAATATCTAAATAGCCTTATCTTATTTACCTAATTACTAATCGTTTACACCGAACTATCAAGGAAATGGTTTTACAGGAGGGTAGGCTCAACCCCCACATTCTACTTTTCTAAATTCTTGGAGCCACAAGTAGGTGTAAGCTCTGGGAGCGTAGCGCTCTACTAGGTTGATAAGACACCGTAAGCTCTTTAAGGTACAATGGTGCCTGGCTATGTAGCGCTTTGTAGCTGAGGAGGAGGATTTTAAATTCAATTGTAAATTATAAAAGGGAGTCAGCGCAGCAAAGCCAGAACATGAAAAATATTATCTCTTTTTGTAGTACTGATCTACGTCAAGGCAACGTGGGGGTTAGAGACTTCGAAGGAGCGGAAAGTTTGACCAACCTAGGGAGCAATGGAGATAAATCAGAAAGGACTGACACATGTTAGAGTAAAAATTGGCAAAGAAGGGCACTTAAGCTAACCCCAAAAAATTTGGTGTTCGTCAACAGGATCTCTTAGACAAAAGATAAGAATTGTCAAAACAACTGTTAAACCTGTACGACTGTAAGGGGCTGAAACATGGAGATCCACCCTAACCATCCATCCATCCATCCATCCATTTCCTTCCACTTATCCGAGGTCGGGTTGCGGGGGCAGCAACAGCCTAAACAGAGAACCCCAGATTTCCCTCTCCCCAGCCACTTCGTAAAGCTCCTCCCGGGGGATCCCGAGGCGTTCCCAGGCCATCCGGGAGACATAGTCTTCCCAACGTGTCCTGGGTCTTCCCCGTGGCCTCCTGCCGGTCTGACGTTCGGGTGGCATCCTGACCAGATGCCCGAACCACCTGGCTCCTCTCGATGTGGAGGAGCAGCGGCTTTACTTTGAGTTCCTCCCGGATGGCAGAGCTTCTCACCCTATCTCTAAGGGAGAGCCCCGCCACCCGGCGCAGGAAATTCATTTCAGCCGCTTGTACCCGTGATCTTGTCCTTTCGGTCATAACCCAAAGCTCATGACTATAGGTGAGGATGGGAACGTAGATTGACCGGTAAATTGAGAGCTTTGCCTTCCGGCTCAGCTCCTTTTTCACCACAATGGATCGATACAGCGTCCGCATTACTGAAGATGCCGCACCGATCCTCCTGTCGGTCTCACGATCCACTCTTCCCTCACTCGTGAACAAGAGTACAAGGTACTTGAACTCCTCATCCAACCGAAAATAAATATTGCTTATGCATTCATAGGACTTCCTTCAGAGACATAAGGATAACAATTACTTATTATTTTTGTTATTATATTTATTTAATCTGCGGCAGTTGATGTTGTTTTTCTCCATCTGTGCCATTTTAAATGGTTTCATTTTGTTAGTTGCAGAAAACTGGGACAAAATACGATGTTTGGTTCTATGCCAAAGCTTTGAAACTAAGTGGCAGTTCCTTTCCTCCAAAATTTGTTTTTATTGGATCAAACCTCAAATCTACAAAGAAGTTAACAATACTACAGCCCATGTCACATTAACTGATACATTTTTCGTAGGAATTACCACTTTTTTCGTAGGAATTACCACTTTGTGCCTTGAATATTATGTCAACAAAATCCATCTACCATGTATGTCGCCGTCAGATAAAGAAGAACACGGTGGACCAGGACATGACTTGATTCACTTTAAAGGGTGCCACTGTGAAAAATACTGGCGTTGGGTTGGATACACTCTGCGAAAACCAACACACAACATCCGAACTCAGCTGCTGTAAACAACAGGGATAATTTTGGATTTCGACGCTGAAGCTGGTCAGTACTTGGAGGGAAATGTAGAGACTGGTACAGGATTGACCTGGTCGTATTTGGTGGCCAATGTCTTGATAGGGATGATAAATGTAATAAGTATTTCAGTTGTGGTTAGAAGTGCTGCAGTTGCATTTTGTACCAGCTGAAGAGTCTTTCTTGAAAAACCCGTTAGTGGAGCATTAAACAAATCTAGCCCATAGGCCACAAAAGCATGGACTAACCTCTGATTTATGCTTTTCTTTTGCCTGTTTTTATCGTATATCCCTGGAGGTCATCTATCAGTGCTGTTTTTAACCACTTGCATTTTTTTTTTTACTGCTCAGGCATTTTTTTCCGGAGATAGTCTCACACACACACACAATCTCAACAGACATAAAGGTAAATCCTGTGTGTTTCCTTCTCTATGTTAAAGACCCTGTAAAACCAGCAACAGCATAGAATGAGAAGTCACGGCATTTTAACACCGCTCACGCTCGTTTTCTGGTGTTTGTTAAATCAAGAGGGTGGAAAAGCACAAAGACTTAAACGAGACAGGCCACGGTAAGCTGCAATTAAGCCAAATGAAAAAAAACAAAACAGAAAAAACTGCTACATTGCAGATAGCTCAGACAGGGTTTACTGCGGGGGTGGATTGCGACAGAAAAGCTCACATTTAAAACATAATTGCATTTTTCTCTTGAATCTTGTTTTTTTTTCAAATGTGAGTTTATAGGCAGACATTGAAGATTTAATATGCACACTCTAATCTGGATTGTTGGCACTCTTGATTTTTCTTTTTGCGTGGCCCTCATAAATATTGGAGAAAAACAAATTCAAGGTATCGGGGGACAGTGGAAGCTTCCAAGAAATACAGATAAAAAGAAATATAAATTGTGACACACACAAAGAGAGAATAAGAGCCGGGCAGACTGAGCAATCCAAGAGAGACAAAGGCAGCTATGATCTAAATGCTCGGCGTAATTACCATTCGGCGGGTATTTGTGAAGCGTGAAGCCATCATCTCATTGCTGGACTTGGAGGCTGGTTAATGCCCATCACCGCTGTTTGCTTAATCACGTGTGACAGGGGGCGCCTAAGCACTCAGGGATTCCAATGACCCTTGGAAAAAGGCCGGGCCAGAGCTGGGTCACCCCAAATACCAAAGCTGTCTAAAAACGATCACGAGCAGCTACATCAGAAGGTATACTGTCGGTGTGCGTTCAACAATTATGTGCTGAATGCCACAATCATTTATTGTAAGTACGTATATTACAACACCATTCTCAACTCCTATTGATAGGGCTGTGTGATGTGGACATAAATATACAGTAATTCCCGAAAACTATACATATCGCGATATAGTATTTTTTTCTTTAAATTATATATATACACACACAAAATAACTGACTATTTTATTAATCATTTCTTCTTTACATAAAAAAACCTCACATATTTTGCATATAAAAAGGACAATAAAAAAACAAAATTTTTTTGTGTGAGCCCATCATTTCTGCCAACACATACAAATTTAGAAATGGCTTCTGTAATTTCCAGTTTTTGCAAAACTTATAAGTGAAAAAATGATTGTAAGCAAAAAAATAGTTTTGGTAATGCTTAGCTAACGTTTACCTGTGGGACTGCTTGTCATCGACGGTGCCTTTGGACAAAACTCTATTAGGCTCGTTTGGTGTGTTTTTCTTTGTATCACTTTGTGGTTTTGTAGGTAGCGTGAGTTGCTATGTAGTATTTTAACACAGTCTCTGTACTGTTCTTCATTTCATGTCTTCAAATGATAGCAAAGATCAGTCGTGTTCAAGTCGTTTACGGCTTGATTTGCAGATAACCGTTGTTGGACTTTTTACCAAAACCAAACAAAAGAGCTATTTTTCCTTCTTTTCTCTAACCTCTTGTTGTGGGGCATTCGGCAAATCCGCTGTTGCCATTTCTAATATAAAGTAGCGTACAGTTCGAACTAGGGTTGTACTATATTGGTACTATTAAAATACTGTGGTACTAATAAATTAAAAACGGTACTACACTACCTCTGAAGAACACCAATACATTTTTTTTTTTCATAGGCACGACGCCACGTCGTGACAATGCTGGTTTTACAAGCAGATGAGCATGTTCGGCAACGCACACGTACAGAATAATTACAAGCAGAAACAGTGTATAGACAAAAAGGGAGAATGGACGCATTTTGGCTTAAAACTTAGATAAAAATTAAGCTATAACACTGAAACGGCGCTCAGCAAGAGGTGCTTTAAAACATGGCTAGCTAACTAGCGGATAACGTCCAATCGTATTCGACAGGGTATTAGCTACTTTAAAAAACACTAATCTTCGCCTCCATTGCGACAAATAAACAATTTTTTTTACAAGTATCATCCCAGCAGGATGAGGGATAGCTAAACATGCTTCACTACACACCATAGGAGACTATAATAGCTCACTGCTAACAGCAAGCTTGTAGTCCTGAATGTAAACAAAAGGGTGGGTCTACACAGATATTGATTGTAACGATTAGAGGTGGGGGAAATAATTGATTTTTAGATGCATCACAATTAGGACGATTATAGAGTCGATTAATAAACGTCGATAATCGATAACCGATTTATTTATTGTAAATAAAGTAATGCAGACAGTTTTAAAATTTGGCTGACTGCAGCAAGGCACCCATTTTGGACATATTTTTATTAATTTAATAAATGTGGGAATTAATTTAACTGTTTCTTATTCTAAATGATTTTTTTTTTTTGCAATTGATAAACACTTTTTTAGTGAAACAAAAAGAAATGTAAAACTGCATACATAAATTTAAGATACATCAATAATTGATTTTTAATCGAATCGTGGCTCCATAATTGTAATCGTAATGGAGTCATTGGGTTCCCAAAGATTCCCACCTCTACCAATAATACCCAGTACAAGGGCCGTATCTAGTCGATACTACAATGAATTAATCAATATTTTTCAACGTCATAGAACCTTTTTTCCTTTTTTTAAATAATTATATTATGTTTATAAACTCAGTACATATTTCCCTTGACACATGAGGGTTTTAAATATGACCAATGTATGACCCTGTAACTACTTGGTATCGCATCGGTACCCAAATTTGTAGTATCATCTAATACTAACACTGTAAAGACTCCGAACAACAGAAGAATAAGTGTTTATTACATTTTAACAGAAGTGTAGATATAACATGTTAAAAGACAAAGTAAGCAGATATTAACACTAAATGAACAAGTACATTAATAATTAATTTTCTACCGCTTGTCCCTCATAATTTTGACAAAATAATAGAATGAGAAATGACACAATATGTCACTGCATATATCAGCAGACAAATTAGGGGCCTATGTTTGCTAACCTACTACTAAAAGACAAGTTGACTAGTATGTGCACTATTTCATTTAGGGCTAAAATTGTTCTTCGATTGCAAAAAGAAACATATGTTTACTGTACCATTATATTTTTTTGTTGAAATAAGGCCAATAACGCCATTTTTTGTGGTCTTTCTTGAACTATTTGGAAAAAATAAATAAATAAATAACTCAAAACTTGTTGAAAAATAAACAAGTGATTGAATTATAAATAAAGATTTCTACGCATAGAAGTAATCATCAACTTAAAGTGCCCTCTTTGGGGATTGTAATAGAGATCCATCTGGATTCATGAACTTAATTCTAAACATTTCTTCTCAAAAAATGTATCTTTAACATCAATATTTATGGAACATGTCCACAAAAAAATCTGGTTGTCAACACTGAATATTGCATTGTTGCATTTTTTTTCACAGTTTATGAATTTACATTCATATTTTGTTGAAGTATTATTCAATAAATATATTCATAAAGGATTTTTGAATTGTTGCTATTTTTAGAATATTTAAAAAACAAATCTCACGTACCCCTTGGCATACCTTCAAGTACCCCCAGGGGTACGCATACCCCCGTTTGAGAACCACTGGCCTAGTGGTTAGAGTGTCTGCCCTGAGATCGGTAGGTTGGGTGTGTGACAATCATTGGTACTTTAACTTTAACTTTTAGCTTGCTGAGACCAAATTTCTTGAATTTCCACATTGCACGACCATAAGACCTATTTGGTAAATCATAGTAAAACCTTTTTTAAAGTTGGTTACAGGTTATAAAAGCTCTGATGATCTGAAAAAGTAAAAAAAAAAAAAAAAGATTCTTAAACATTTTTAATCGATTCAGAATCTTTACAAATCAAAAACGCAATTTCGAATTTGAATACATGTTTTCTGTCTGTCCCATATTAAAAATGTTGTGTGGATAAATGTCAAACGATAACGTGAAAAAACAACAAATTCAAAAAGAAAAACGCTCAAGAGGCGAGATTACACCTTCTGATTGATTGATTGATTGATTGATTGATTGATTGATTAATACTTTTATTAGTAGATTGCACAGTTCAGTACATATTCCATACAATTGACCACTAAATGGTAACACCCCAATAAGTTTTTCAACGTCCACATTAATCAATTCATGTTAAAATGGTGGTGGTAATCCCCTGCTCTTATTTTAAACAAACACGGCGTCAATTGTATGGGACTTCACTGTTTCAGAGGAAGACATTTACACCAATTTATCTGCCAACATTCCGAGAAGAGAGAAAAAAAACCCATTGAGCTCTGACATATCAAACCTTATCAGCAACCTGAAATGCCAGAATCTCTACAACCGTGTTTTGAAAAGCCTACGATGAAACCTGCTGCTCAAGAAGCGGCCACAATGCCAGCCACCAAGACTACTGATAATTCTAAATTTAGAAGAAAAAAAATAGATATAAAAAAGTTATCGGTTCTCCGTCTTGAGAAGCAGGACGTTATCTGTATTGATGTCGGCTTGAAAAAATAGTGTACATTCCTAGTATTTTTCTTATAATTCCACATTTTGCGTACAGCATACCAGCTGCCGTCAATTATGATCACCGACTAGTCAATCAGGCTTTGAGGGGAACTGCACTTTTTGGAGAATTGTGCCTGTATTTCACAATTCTTATGTAACACAAGAAGACATGTTTCTTTTTTTAAAGTTAAAGTTAAAGATTGTCCCACACACTTGGTGTGGTGAAAATTGTCCTCTGCATTTGACCTACCCCCTTGACCACCCCCTGGGAGGTGAGGGGAGCAGTGAGTAGCAGCGGTACCACGACCGGGAATCATTTTTGGTGATCTAACCCCCAATTCCAACCCTTGATGCTGAGTGCCAAGCAGGGAGATAATAGGTCCTATTTTTATAGTCTTTGGTATGACTCGACCGGGGTTTGAACTTACAACCTACCGATCTCAGGGCGGACACTCTAACCAATGGGCCACTGAGTAGCATTGTAGTATTTATGCATTGTAATTTGTAAATAAATGCGCCTATAACTCTCTATTCCACCAATAAAGGGCTTAAAAAATATCAAAACACCTCCGTCGTTTCATATAAGTGCTGTAAGTACACATGTAATGTAGTAGCCGTCACATTCATAATAACATGTAATGCTTACGTATTTTGATCATTAGAAGCATACCTGGCGTATTAATTTCAAAAACACATCACAACGTTCATCATGAGAGCCGACAAACATAATCAAAAACAATCACTTACTGTGCAGTGTCTGCTCTCACTCGGAGGCCGACTGTTAGGATGTTGATATATTCCTGTTTAGAATGACTCATAATCCTCGCAAAGGGTTTTAAAAAAAAAAGGTGGGTGCAAACCTGCGTCTTTCTTGCCATCCCCTAAGGCAGTGGTTCTCAACCTTTTTTCAGTGATGTACCCCTTGTGAACATTTTTTTAATTCAAGTACCCCCTAATCAGAGCAAAGCATTTTTGGTTGAAAAAAAGACATAAAGAAGCAAAACAAAGCACTATGTCATCAGTTTCTGATTTATTCAATTGCATAACAGTGCAAAATATTGCTCATTTGTAGTGGTCTATGTTGTACTATTTGGAAAAAAAGATATAAAAATTACTAAAAACTTGTTGAAAAATAAACAAGTAAATCAATTATAAATAAAGATTTCTACACATAGAAGCAATCATCAACTTAAAGTGCCCTCTTTGGGGATTGTAATAGAGATCCATCTGGATTCATGAACTTAATTCTAAAAATGTCTTCACAAAAAAAGAAATCTTTCACATGAATATTTATGGAACATGTCCACAAAAAAATCTAGCTGTCAACACTGAATATTGCATTGTTGCATTTCTATCACAGTACTTGAACTTAAATTCATATTTTGTTGAAGTATTATTCAATAAATGAATGTATAAAGTATTTTTTAATTGATGCTATTTTTAGAATATTTAAAATAAAAATCTCACGTACTCCTTGGCATACCTTCAAGTACCCCCAGGGGTACGCGTACCCCCATTTGAGAACCACTGCCCTAAGGAGGCTGTAAAAGTGTAGCAACTTTTTAGTTTATGTCCACATCATTTTACAATCCAGGTGAGAGGCATGATTTGCGATCTAGAATAAACTTTCAGGAGCTCCGTGGCGAGAAAGCAGCTCACCAGCTGATGATGTCAATAAAGCAGCATAAGAAAGTTGCCTCTGTTTCAACAATGTGCCGCTAAATGTAGGTCCTTAATGTCCACCCATCCATTTCCGACTGCTGGGGGGCGCTGGAGACGATCTCAGCTACAATCGGGCGGAAGGCGTCGTACACCCTGGACAAGTCGCCACCTCATCGCAGGGCCAATAAATATAGACAGACAACATTCACACTCACATTCACACACTATGACCAATTTAGTGTTGCCAATCAACCTATCCCCTGGTGCATGTTTTCGGAAATGGGAGGAAGCCGGAGTACCCGGAGGGAACCCACGCAGTCACGGGGACAACGTATGCAAACTCCACACAGAAAGATCCCGAGCCTGGGATTGAACCCAGGACTACACAGAACCTTCGTATTGTGAGGCAGACGCACTAACCCATCTTCCACCGTGCTGCCCAGGTCCTTAATGTTTGGGCTTTTAACGACAATATTGGTCATACTTGATTAATATTTACGTCAAGAATTACATATGGAGTATTGTTGACGATTTTGAAAGGTTATTTATTGAGTTTTATGGTCTTAATAAACGCAATGACGCCATGACTCCCATTGGATTTACGTATATTTACCAGTTAGAATACATCAAATGTTTTTGTGTCCCATAAGGATTGTGAATTGTAGACACAATTCCCAAAACAGTGCAGTCTCCCTTTAACGTTGTCAACTTCAGACATTCTGGAACATTTTGCAACACGTACTATAATAATTAGGTGAATACCTAGTATATATTTGACATCGTATGTCTAATTCTGACCCTGTGTAAATGAGAGAGCAGCCACCATTCATTAATTCTTGTTTTTGGGAACCAGTGAATATGTTTAAATGAATTACCCACCCTGGAAAAGAACACTTCACATAAATCATTAAGGTTGCTGGCAGTCATGCTCATTATGATTGGGGGTAAAACGTTTTTGTTTTTTTAAAAGGGGAACATTATCACAATTTTAGAAGGGTTACAACCAATAAAAATCAGTCCCCAGTGGCTTATTTTATTTTTTGAAATTTTTTTCAAAATTTTACCCATCCCGGAATATCCCTAAAAAAAGCTTTAAAGTGCCTGATTTTCGCTATCTGAGAAGCCATTGTCCATTTTCCTGTGACGTCATCCAGTGATGGCAATACGGATAGCACAGCAAGATATAGCGACATTAGCTCGGATTCAGACTCGGATTTCAGCGGCTTAAGCGATTCAACATATTACGCATGTATTGAAACGGATGGTTGGAGTATGGAGGCATATAGCAAAAACGAAATTGAAGAAGAAACGGAAGCTATTGAGCGAATAGCTATTGACGCTATTCAGCCATGTTTGCCTTAGCATCGCCGGTAAAATGTGCAGACCAACGATCGGAACTTTCGCATCTTGTGACACTGGATCAACTTAAATCCATCGATTGGTAAGTGTTTGTTTGGCATAAAATGTGGGTGGAGGGAAACGCTGGATGTAAATATAGTTTCAAATGTACATACAGCTATCCTAAATAGCATGTTAGCATCGATTAGCTGGCAGTCATGCCGCGACCAAATATGTCTGATTAGTTCATAAGTCAACAACATCAACAAAACTCACCTTTGTGATTTAGTTGAATTTATCGTTGGAAATGCATCTGCAGGTTATTCATACATCTCTGTGCCATGTCTGCCTTAGCACCTCCGGTAAAATGTGCAGACACTCCGGCACATTCGATGGGGGTCTGGCGGAAGATTTCTTTGACTTTATCGTTGGAAATGCATCTGCTTTGAGTGTCGCAGGATATTCACACAATCTTGCCATCTCTGTAGTAGCATAGCTTTCGTCGGTAAAGTGTGCGGAACAGACGACTGACCATTTCGTCAGCTTTCCCCACACCCTCGTATTTTGAACAAATTTTGTCCAATTTCTTGCCACTTTCGCATCTTTGGGCCAGTGGTGCAACTTGAATCCCTCCCTGTTAGTGGCATGATGTCTCCAAGGTTCCAGAAAATAGTCGAAAAAACGTAAAATAACAGAGCTGAGACGCGGTGTTTGTAATGTGTTTGAGAAAATGGTGGCTTTATTACCTAGGTGACGTCACGTTCTGACGTCATCGCTCCGAGAGCGATAAATAGAAAGGCGTTTAATTCACCAAAATTCACCCATTTAGAGTTCGGAAATCGGTTAAAAAAATATATGGTCTTTTTTCTGCGACATCAAGGTTTATATTGACGCTTACATAGGTCTGGTGATAATGTTCCCCTTTAACTTTTTACCCCTCCTTCCTTCTCCACCGTATTGACTGTCCATTTCTTCTGTCTGCTTTGATCCGTCGTTCATTGCTCCCTTCTTTCGCTCATGTAATCTTCTTGAACACAAGGCCCTCATCTTCGGGCCACGCTGCCGCAAACAATCACATCAAACTCATTTGCTCTCGACCGCAGCATCGCGCTCAGCCTCTCTGCATCCACATGCATGCGGGCATTTGTGACAAACGCATCCGCTAACAGAAATATCTGCGGACATAAAGCTGCCTGTCGGACGGATGCAACCCAACGCGTGTCAAATAGACGCCTCACACACACACATCAGTCCTTGCAATAGAATGTTAAGAATAAACGAATGTTTGACTCTCTGCTGTGGGCCTATCCATGAAATGTAAGTCTCGCCTTTGTACGCTTATCAATATAAAGCAGCACTAATCCAATTGGTTGAGACCCAGATTTGTCGAATTGATGTGGGTTCCATGGAAATGGTGAGAGGACACGGAGGATTAAACGCTGGTTAATTAATTATGTATCAAGTGCTCCCTCCAAAAGACTAATCACATCCTTGCAGCAGACCTTATGTATGAGTCACAGGGAAGGGACGTTCACACATGCACCCAGACCCAAAATTCTGCTTTTTCCATCTGGATCTTTGTAATATCAAGCGTCTCTGTCATGCAGAACATACTGCTTAGGACTACGCCCATACCGGGGCTTTTTTCCTGCTTTATTTGAGCTTGACTTGCTCAGTTGCAGAACTGAGACAAAAACAAATTAACAGAAAAATGGTACTCCTTCTAAAATAGCTTCAGCTTTTTAAGCCATAAGAACCTAGATCAGTCTATTCTGAGGGGAAATGATGTGGAACACATCCATTTCCCCCCCCCTTAAATACTACACAATAATGTCAAATAAATGCGATGTCACACACGTACTACATTGATCTCGCTAAATGCATATTTGAAAATAACTCAACTTGACACTATTGTACGTGGGACCAAAAAGCACATACCTGCCAACAATTGTAGCGGAAAATAAGGGGACTTTCTGGTCTTTCAACACACAACAACACAATTAAGACTCCAACTAACAACTATCTTGATAGTCGACTAATCAACGACTATGTTAATGAGTACCGTATTTTTCGGACAATATGTCGCAGTTTTTTTCATAGTTTGGGGGTGCGGCATATACTCCAGACTGACTTATGTGTGAAATTATTAACACATTACTATAAAATATCAAATAATATTATTTATCTCATTCGCAGAAGAGACAAAGAAAATGTCAGCAATCGTCACACACACGTCAACCAATAAGAATTCAGGGGTGGGGGGGTCATGGCAGAAGTGCATTGTGGTTCATAGAATGCTAACTGCTATATGCTAAATGCTACTGCCGTAGCTATTAAAATAGATCATTTCATCATTGGCGGTAACTTATAAAAACTGAGAAGGGCTGAACAAAAATAGCCCCGAAAAGGAAATCATGTACTGCAGATTACACAATATCAAATAATATTATTCATCTCATTCGCGGAAGAGACGAAGAAAATGTCAGCAATCGTCACACACACGTCAACCAATAAGAATTTGGCGGGGGAGGGTCCTGCCAGAAGTGCATTGTGGGTCATGGAATGCTAACTGCCATATGCTATATGCTACTACCGTAGCTATTAAAATGGATAATTTCATCGTTGGCGGTAACTTATAAAAACTGACAAGGGCTGAACAAAAATTAGACTGAAAAGGAAATCATGTACTGCAGATTACAAGCTGGACGTAGTGAAATATGCAGCAGAAAACGACAAGAGGAAGCGGCGCATACCTTTGGAGTTGGCAGAGTTGTTTAGAAGCGACATCGAGGAAAAATATTTCATCGGATTTATCGATTAGGAGTGACAGATTGTTTGGTAAACGTATAGCATGTTCTATATGTTATAGTGATTTGAATGACTCTTACCATAATATGTTACGTTAACATACCAGGCACCTTTTCAGTTGGTTATTTATGCATCATATAACGTACACTTATTCAGCCTGTTGGTCACTATTCTTTATTTATTTTAAATTGCCTTTCAAATGTCTATTCTTGGTGTTGGATTTTATCAAATAAATTTCCCCCAAAAATGCGACTTATACTACAGTGCGACATAAATGTTTTTTTTCCTTCTTTATTATGCATTTTCGGCCGGAGCGATTTATAATCCGAAAAATACGGTAGTCGACTAATGGGATTACGAAAGTACGCCTTTTCTGTGGCTCTGATTTAACTGTCGGCTTTTAAAATTAGCATGCAATAAGGCATGTGTTGGTAAATGTTTATTTATGTAGTGTGCTGCTGTAAGGCTGCTAAAAATACAAAGAACACAGTTAAACGTTTGTCCATTTAGAAGCAAGGACAGGCAAAGTGCTGATAAAAAGTAAGTACAAGTTTTTATGTAAATGGGCAGTCAAACTAGCAGCAATAACAATAAAACGACACCAAAGCTATGTACTCTTGAAACAGTGCCGGTGCTTAAACAGTGCTTGAACCAGTATTTAAAAAAGGAACATGTTCAAAAACAATGCCTTTTTTTCTTTGTACAGTCTTTGGTGACCTACAAAAGGGAATAAGCGGTAGAAAATGGATGGAATGAAGTTTAACAAAATAGCTTGTTATAAATACATGTATAGTTGTGATCAAAATTATTTAACCCCCACACAATTGTGGTGTTTTAGCAAGTTGGACATTTATTCCGTATTTTGTTTATAGTCATATCAAATAAAGATGTGTCAAATAGACAAATGCAACTTAAATTGTAACACTGTATTTTACAAAATACCAAAAAAGGATTTTTTTCTTAATATCTCATTGACAAAATGATTCAACCCCCTAGTTACATTCATCTTTAGTACTTAGTAGAACACCCTTTGGCAGTAATTACATCCTTCAAACGTGATACATAACCGGACACAAGCTTCTTGCAACTATCTACAGGTATTTTAGCCCATTCCTCTTGGGCAAAGGCCTCCAGTTCATTCATATTCTTGGGCTTGCGTGCTGCAACTGCCTTCTTCAAGTCCCACCACAGGTTTTCTATAGGATTTAGGTCTGGCGACTGTGAAGGCCACTCCAGAGTCTTCCAGCCCTTCTTCTGCAACTACTCTTATGTTGATTTGGAGGTATCCTTGGGATCGATGTCCTGTTGGAAGGTCCAACATCTCCCAAGCCTCAGCTTCGTCACTGACTTGATGACATTTGCAGCTAATATATCCTGGTAGGAAATATAATTCATAAAGCCTTGAACGCGCTGGAGATTCCCGGTACCTGAGGCAGAGAAACAGCCCCAGAGCATGATTGACCCCCGACCATGCTTAACAGTAGGAAAGGTGTTCTTCTCTTTGTAAGCTTAATTTGTTCTCCTCCAGACATAACGTTGATTCATAGGCCCAAAGAGTTCCAGTTTTGTCTCATCACTCCATAGAAAAGTTTCCCAAAACCTTTGGGGTTTGTCCAGATGATTTTTGGCACACTGGAGTCTATTTTCTTGTGCCTGGTAGTCAGAAGTGGGGTGCGCCTGGGAGTTCTGGCATGGAGGCCTTCATCTCGTAGTGAGCGCCTTATTGTCTGGGATGAAACCTGCGTTCCCCCCTCTGCAATGTCCTCTTGTAGTTCCTCAGCTGTTACCCGGGGGTTTTTCACCACTGTACGCTTCAAATACCGGACAGCAGTTGCACACAGCATCCTCTTTCTACCACGCCCAGGTAGTGTTTCCACTGTGCCTTTAGCTTTAAACTTGCGAATTATGCTCCCAACTGTGTCTCTTGGAATGTGCAATGTCTTTGGTATTTTCTTATATCCATATCCTTTCTTCTGAATAGAAATTACCTCCTCTCTTGACTTCTTTGACCACTCCCTGTACTTCACCATGTTGCAAATACACCATTGACCATCTACAAGAAGCTGAGCGTCACAGTCTTTTTCAGTTTAATTGTTGCTCGTTATGGTTCTAATCACATCTACAGGTGTTTTCAACACCTGATTGAAAAGACCTTATTCAAATTCTGTTCTTAAGAGTTATGATCTTCAAGGGGTTGAATAATTTTGTCAATGAGATATTAAGAAAAATGACACTGTTTGGTATGTTACAAAATATAATGTTGTAATTCAAGTTGCATTTGTCTATTTAATGCATCTTTATTTGATATGACTATAAACAAAATACGGAATAAATGTCCAACTAACACCAAAATTGTGTGGGGGTTGAATGATTTTGATCACAACTGTATAACAAAGTAATTAAGTCACAGATATGACATAAACTTGAATAAATTGAATTGAATACAACAAATTTTAAAAAATGAAAGCAAGGCATGTGCAAAAATAAAGCAAGATTTTACGGTGCTTTTAAAAGGGTCGTATCATATTTTGTTTTATACATTTACCACACTTCCTTGTGGTCGACATCACATTTAATGTTGGTTCTTTGCATGGATTTAGTCCTGCAGAAATATTTTCGAGTAACCTTTTGCTCCCTGTCAGCTTTTTCCTAATTTATTTTTTTTTGCTTTCTTGCTTTTATTGTGCACTATTGACATCGGTGACCGCCAACCGCCATCTGTTTCGAGTGACTTTCACATCAACACAAAATCCCAGATGATTATAGCAAGATCAGCAGCACACGCGCTTCGTTGTCGGCACCAGGGAAGGAGGCGAAGACGCGGGCGGACGAGAGAGTTGGGTAAGGTTAAACTTCTACTGAGTGGAACTTTTTTAAGCTAGATAGTGGATATGTACATGCGTATATTGACAATAAAAGGCTTTTCTATTGTATATGATGTAAACAACTCCGCTGCACGACTGCTTTGAGTTGTAAACAACATAGGCTCAAGGTATGCTACGAGCTACATAGCAAACATAATAACAGATTACATTATGTACTTGTGCACTGCCAAACAGTACACACTGATCCAAATAAAAGTAGTTCTTTGTTAAAGCATTCTTTATTTTGCCATAGGACGGTGTAACTATTGTTTTACAGTAGAAGGCTAAACTAGCTACACAACAAATCGAGCTAAGATTGCTTACAAGTCATTCACACATTTTTTTTATTTTATTTTTTTTGGTGTCCTGTCCAGCTCCTCAGGCAAATCATTTAGTTGATGAAATGATTCACACATTTCTTAAAGGCCTACTGAAACCCACTACTACCGGCCACGCAGTCCGATAGTTTATATATCAATGATGAAATATTAACGTTGCAACACATGCCAATACGGCCGGTTTAGTTTACTAAATTACAATTTTAAATTTCCCGCGAGGTATCCTGTTGAAAACGTCGCGGAATGATGACGCTTATGTTGACGGGTGGTTGTGACGTTATTGGTTGGAGCGGACATTTCAGCCCAGCACCACTCACGGCTAAAAGTCGTCTCTTTTCATCGCATAATTACACAGTATTTTGGACATCTGTGTTGCTGAATATTTTGCAATTTGTTCAATTAATAATGGAGACTATAAAGGAGAATACTGTTGGTGGAAAGCGGTGGATTGAAGCTGCCTTTAGCAACCGAAACACAGCCGTTGTTTCTTTGTTTGTTGTGAAGCTTTAACACAGAGCGGTCAAGCGAACATGTTTCTCTACGTCAACCAGCAAGTTTTTGGATGGGAAAATTGTGATATTAAGTCGGCTCTTACCGGAGACTTGAGTGAATTATGCGACCTCCTCCTGCAGCTTTCAAAAAGGCAGCTGTGATCTTGGCTCCTCCATTGGCTTCTCTCAGAGACCCTGGCGTTCACAGCAGCCCTCCGACTTTCAGGTATGACTTTATAATCTCACTAAAACACTATTAACACAATGAACAGATAAGGTATTTTCCAGAATTATCCTAGTAAATGTGTCTAATAACATCTGAATCGCTCACACTGCCGTCACCTTTTTTTTTTTTTTTTTTTAAGTGCTTCACTCTAACTTTCCTCATCCACAAATCTTTCATCCTCACTCAAATTAATGGGGAAATCGTCGCTTTCTCTGTCCGAATTGTTCGTGCCGCTGGTGGCTATGATTATAAACAATGTGAGGATGTGAGGAGCCCTACAATCCGTGACGTCACGCGCACATCGTCTGCTCCCTCCGGTACAGGCAAGGCTTTTTTATTAGCGACCAAAAGTTGCAAACTTTATCGTCGATGTTCTTTACTAAATCCTTTCAGCAGAAATATGGCAATATCGCGAAATGATCAAGTATGACACAAAGAATGGACCTGCTATCCCCGTTTGAATAAGAATATCGCATTTCAGTAGCCCTTTGACTACTGTTATTACTTACCGTTATTGTCTCCTACATTGTCATAAATAGTAGTCACCGAGCCGGCTATTAAAAGTAGATTTTCGTAAAATCCATCTTTAAGTAAAAGTTTGTGGATGAAGCAGAACTCTTAGCACACAATCAAAGCCACTTTTTCACAGTTGAAGGCACATTGCTGCGAAACATAAAAGTTAAAGTATGACACTTATTCAGTCTAGACCAGGAGGTTTGAATAGTGTCCTGTCACATGTTGATGGCTCCTCACATATTCACATTGTTTTTAATGGGAGCCTCCAACAAAAAGTGCTATTCGGACCGAGAAAACGACAATTTCCCCATTAATTTGAGCGAGGATGAACGATTCGTGTTTGAGGATATTGATGGCGACGGACTAGAAAAAAAAAAAGAAAAAAAACGCGATTGCATTGGAACAGATTCAGATGTTTTTAGACACATTTAGTAGGATAATTCTGGGAAATCCCTTATCTTTCTATTGTGTTGCTCGTGTTTTAGTGAGTTTAACAGTACCTGATAGTCGGAGGTGTGTGTCCACAGGTATCTTGACGCCAATGTCTCAGGGAAGTCGACGGCAGCTTTATGGACGGCACAAGCTCAGCTAATCTCCGGTAAGAAGCGACTTTTTACCACAATTTTTCACCGAAACCTGCTGGTTGACATTCGGTCGGGATCCATGTTCGCTTGACCGCTGTGATCCATTGTAAAGTTTCACCTCCGGGAATTTAAAACAAGGAATCACCGTGTATTTGTGTGGCTAAAGGCTTAAGCTTCCCAGCTCCATCTTTCTACTTTGACTTCTCCAATATTAATTAAACAAATTGCAAAAGATTCAGCAACACAGACATCAAAATACTGTATAATTATGCCGTTAAAGCAGACGACTTTTAGATGTGTGTGTGTGTGCAGCGCTCATATTTCCTAACAGCCCGTGACGTCTTGCGTACACGTCATCATTACGCAACGTTTTCAAGAAGAAACTCCCGGGAAATTTAAAATTGCAATCTAGTATTGCAAGACCGTATTGGCATGTGTTGCAATGTTAATATTTCATCATTCATATATAAACTATCAGACTGTGTGGTGGGTAGTAGTGGGTTTCAGTAGGCCTTTAAGTATCTACGAGTTCTGAATTGCACCTGTTTGAACACCGGAAGGGTCCGGGAATGTCCCATTTGCACATGAAGTAGTCCCAAATGGTCAAAATAATCTTATCTGGGCACATATGAGACCTTATGAGGCCCTCTGGACGTTTGGAGATGAGTCACTTTTGGGAGAACTTTGGACATTAATGGTTCTGTTCTATCTAGCGAAGCACGATACATCTAAAGGGGCTGACAGACCTTTTGGCGGAACCCTGGCCCTTTAGAGGCCAAAAACCTACTTGGCAGAGTCCGAGGCCGGAGACTTCTTTGTGTCGAAAAGAACAACCCCCAACTTCCCACTTCTGCACTGCAAAAAGTCAGTGTTCAAAAACAAGAAAAAAAATACAAAAATGAGGGGCATTTTATCCGAACTAAGTAAAATTATCTGCCGATAGGACAAGAAAATTTGGTTTGTCAAGACTTAAGTAACGTAAAATTAGCTAACCTCAATGAACCCAAAAATACCTTAAATTAAGTATATTCTCACTAATAACAAGTGCACTTTTCTTGGTAGAAAAAATCAGACCTTTTTGCTCAATATGTTGAAAAATATTCTTAAATTAACTTAATGCTAGTTTATCTTGACATAATGATTTTCTTTTTCATGCTTGAAGTAAGAAATTATTACTTTAAACAAGTAGTTTTATACTTGTGAATGTTAATGACACGGCTTTGCATCAGTTGATATTCTAGTTTCAAGCATGTTTTACTCCATATAGGTCATCAAATCTCAGCAACAAGTTGTAATATCTTACTGAGATCATTTAGGACCAAAACTCTTAAAACAAGTAAAACACTCTAACATAAAATCTGCTTAGTGAGAAGAATTATCTTATCAGACAGAAAATAAGCAAATATCACCCTTCTTTGAGATATTTAATCTTGGTGGTGTAAAAGTGCTCCTAACAGTCCTATCTAGGGATGATACTCGAAACCGGTTTTCCCGGTTGTTCGATAAGAAAAGAACCGGGTCCTCGGACTCGAACCCCTTTTTGATAACCGGTAGCCGTTATCGAGAAAACTATAGTAAAGAAAAAGAGTTGGTTCTTTATTCAAATCCGTCCCAACCAGAAATGCTCCGTGAGACATCACAAGATCCGACGTCACGTAGCTCAGTCATTAGGCACAGAAAGCGAAAGCAGGAAAACAACGGATGGGAAAAAGCGCTCGAAGGTGTAATAAAGTTCAAAACAAAAGACATAATCCAATGAATAACTTTACGGAGAGATTTGAGCAGGGCACAAACACATGACCATCACTTTTACGACCAACCGGAAACATAGCAACCAGGCTAGCAACGCACCTCCTTTACGGCAGCTGTCGCAACGTTCACATACACATATATATATATATATATATATATATATATATATATATATATATATATATACTACATATCCCCCTTTTTGAACTTTTGTTTTTCTTTCCTTGTAAACAAAGCAAAATCACACTGTGTATGTGTTGTCAGTCTAATTATAAATAATGCCGACGAGGCGTGTTGGCTGAGTTCTTGACGTTTACTGCCGGGTGACGAAATGCAACAACACTTTTCTGGGCTACCACGCATGCTCGTCACTCCCGTTGCATGCTGAGTAGCGTAGTCGTTATATTCCCTAGCTCATGAAGAAATCATGTTAACTCAATAAAATGTATTTCTTTTTTTAGCTTTAACTTCTCATATTTTAGCATTGTAACCACATTTGCAAACAACTTTTCTCTTCATAGAATTTTTTTTCAATAAAGAAATAAAGTCCAAAAATGTCAAAGCATCATATCAAACAGTTATGTCAAATAGTAGCAGAAGTGCACTTTTTGGAGAGCTGTATTATTTTCAGTTTTGTAGCCAAGGGACTTATTTTATTTAACACTATATTATTATTTATACGCCTATAGTGATCACAGAGACAGGTTGTTTTTGTGTTGCTGTATATATTTGTTTTTCTGAAAAATCCCACTTAATATACTTTGGGTAACAACATCCATCCATCCATTTTCTACCGCTTATTCCCTTTTGGGGTCACGGGCGGGGGCGCTGGCGCCTATCTCAGCTACAATCGGGCGGAAGGCGGTGTACACCCTGGACAACAACAGTCAATATTTATTTATTTTATTTTATTTTTTTAGGGGGGTAACAGTCAATATTTATTAGATTTTATTTTTTTCTTATATAATAAAAGTGAGCTTTTGTTAAACCAAATATATATATATATTTTTCCATGTACAGCAACCTATCTGGACTCGATAAGAGAATCGATAAGGAATCGGTTTGATAAGAGGATTCGATAATAGGCTCGAACTCGATAATTTCTTATCTAACATCATCCCTAGTCCTATCTCCAGCGCGTCCGAAAAAAGTTGTCTTTCCCTGACTCTCTACTTACTATGTTTCCAGGGATAGTTTGGCCCCTGGAGTAATTTTTTTTATTTTTTTTAACCCAGGTAATTTTGGCGTAAATGCGGCGAGGTTTTTCAAAAACACCATATAAATGAGAAACGTTCCTGCGGCAGAAAACGGGCTAATATTTAACTGCAGTGCTTGGGTGAAGGGAAATGAAGAGGAGGTGAGAGGAGGGTGATCGAGATGAAGTCTTTGTAGTGAGAAGCCTTTGTAGTCTCGGCACACACACACACACACACACACACACACACACACACACACAGAGACACACACACACACACTATTTCTAATGATTTGTTCAGCTTCTGTGGACGTGCACAGCCGTCTAAGTATATGTGTGAAAGTGTTGTTTTGTTTTGGCTATGAGCAACTTTTGAACTGTGTAGAAATTTGCACCAGGATCTTGGCATGCATGCAAATCCCACCTGTAGGACCGCAGACTTTCACACTTGAGGACCAACAGTACCGAGCCAAGCAAATATCGCAAGCTTTTTGAACTATCATAAGCAGAAGCATTTAGGTTTCTCCGAAGCAGCTGGTTTTCATATGTCCCCGCACATGTTGTCGAGTACTTGGAAGAAATTAGCGGATGTTATCGAACATGGTTTTCATTGGTTTGCCGTGTGGATGAGATGTTCCTCTCCGAACATTTCTTATTCCCCATTCCTTGCAGAGAGTAAGAAATATGGCTCTGCTCTGTAGTGACAGCACACAGATGGTGGTGGCACAGCCTCACAGATGGTCTTATCTACGACGCCCCCCCCCTCTACGCCACACAGATGGTTCGGTCCGTCTCCCGTGTTACAACACAGGGGGTCTTCACTAAACCCCGTCAAAACTTCCCTCAGGATGTTAGCAAATGACGGTTAATCTGCAAAATATATTACATTAAAACGCACCTGGTCTGCCTGAGAATAAGAGGGCACAGCAGGAGGGATAAGTGTTGCTAACTTAGCAATAGGGCTGGACAATTAATCAAATTTGGATGGCCCGATAAGGTGGCGACTTGTCCATGGTGTACGCCGCCTTCCGCCCAAATGCAGCTGAGATAGGCTCCAGCACCCGCCGCGACCCAAAAAGGGACAAGCGGTAGTAAATGGATGGATGGATGGATTTTGATTTCAAATAAAATAATCTAAAAAAAAAAAAGATTAATGGGCCGCGCAAAACGGATGAGTGAGCGTATGAGTGGAAAAAAGACAATGTCTACTACCGTATTTTTCAGACTATAAGTCGCAGTTTTTTTCATAGTTTGGCCAGGGGTGCGACTTATACTCAGGAGCGACTTATATGATAAAATATCAAATAATATTATTTAGCTCATTCACTTAAAAGACTAGACGTATAAGATTTCATGGGATTTAGCGATTAGGAGTGACAGATTGTTTGGTAAACGTATAGCATGTTCTATATGTTATAGTTATTTGAATGACTCTTACCATAATATGTTACGTTAACATACCAGGCACCTTCTCCGTTGGTTATTTATGCGTCATATAACGTACACTTATTCAGCCCGTTGTTTACTATTTTTTATTCATTTTAAATTGCCTTTCAAACGTCTATTCTTGGTGTTGGGTTTTATCAAATAAATTTCCCCAAAAAATGCGACTTATAATCCAGTGCGAGTTATATATGTTTTTTCCTTCTTTATTATGCATTTTCAGCAGGTGCGACTTATACTCCGGCGCGACTTATACTCCGATAAATGCGGTAGATGATTGGGATCTCATCAATACTCATTTTTAATTGACAGAACGCTAATCAATCACTAAACTCAACAAAAAAAAGTAAGGCATATGATTTCCGAGTTAAAATAACCATGGACAGAGTCAAATAATTGGCCAATAAAACGGAAACCGCTGATAAACGCAAAATAATATCAGGGAAATTGACATACCAAAGACTATAAAAATGGGACCCATTACCTCCCTGTTTGGCTCTCAGCATCAAGGGTTTGATTGGGGGTTAAATCACCAAAAATTATTCCCGGGCGCGGCCACCGCTTCTGCTCACTGCTCCCCTCACCGTCCAGGGGGTGTGGGTGATGGGTCAAATGCAGAGAGTAATCTCACCACACCTATTGTGTGTGTGACAATCATTGGTACTTTAACTTTAACTTTTTAATTGTGAGGAAAAGAAACATTTGTTTTGGGAAAATAATGTTTCCAGGAACGCTCATTCAGCCCCGAAACACTAAACATAAACAGTGTTGAGACGGCCACTTGAAAGAAGGACTAAACTACAAAACTAAATCTAGCAAGAACAATCCACACACACGCGACACATCTCATCTGCTTGTGTTGTTGTGAGCGACATCATCAATAACATTAACGTACAAACAGAGGGACAGCAGCCGCAACTTGAGAGTCACGGCCACGCTATCTTTTTTTTTTACAGCCTCAAGTCCCCTTCGCAATAATAGCCAGGTGTGCCACATCCAGTCTAAAGGATTTTAAAAAGTACCTTACACATACAAACCCCGTTTCCATATGAGTTAGGAAATTGTGTTAGATGTAAATATAAACGGAATACAATGATTTGCAGATCATTTTCAACCCATATTCAATTGAATGCACTACAAAGACAAGATATTTGATGTTCAAACTCATAAACTTTGTTTTTTTTTGCAAATAATAATTAACTTAGAATTTCATGGCTGCAACACATTACAAAGTAGTTGGGAAAGGGCATGTTCACCACTGTGTTACATCACCATTTCTTTCTACAACACTTAATAAATGTTTGGAAACTGAAAAAACTGATTGTTGAAGCTTTGAAAGTGGAATTCTTTCCCATTCTTGTTTTACGTAGAGCTTCAGTCCGGAGTCTCTGCTGTGGTATTTTCCGCTTCATAATGCGCCACACATTTTCGATGGGAGACAGGTCTGGACTGCAAGCAGGCCAGGAAAGTACCCGCACTCTTGCCCGCTGCTGTAACACGTGCTGAATGTGGCTTGCCATTGTCTTGCTGAAATAAGCAGAGGCGTCCATGAAAAAGACGGCGCTTAGATGGCAGCATATGTTGTTCCAAAACCTGTATGTACCTTTCAGCATTAATGGTGCCTTCACAGATGTGTAAGTTACCTATGCCTTGGCCACTAATGCATTCCCATACAATCACAGATGGTGGGTTTTGAACTTTGCGTCGATAACAGTCTGAATGGTTCGCCTCCCCTTTGGTCCGGATGACACGATGTCGAAAATTTCCAAAAACAATTTCAAATGTGGACTCGTCAGATCACAGAACACTTTTCCATTTTGCATAAGTCCATCTTAGATGATCTCGGGCCCAGAGAAGCTGGCGGCGTTTCTGGATGTTGTTGATAAATGGCGTTCGCTTTGCATAGTCAAGCTTTAACTTGCACTTAAAGATGTAGCGACGAACTGTATTTAGTGACAGTGGTTTTCTGAAGTGTTCCTGAGCCCATGTGGTGATATCCTTTAGAGATTGATGTCGGTATATTCAATTGAATATGGGTTGAAGATGATTTGCAAATCATTGTATTTCGTTCATATTTACATCTAACACAATTTCCCAACTCATATGGAAACGGGGTTTGTACTTAAACTTAAAGCACCTTTTGATACATTTACACAGTTATTATGCTTTGACCTAAAATATTGGTCAAAATTGTCCCAAGATGTATTGCTCCAACTAATGTGAGAATTTTTGTGTTAACTTATAATGTATTTGACACGATGGTGATACAATTTGTGTAAAAACGGAATTAAAAACAATTAAAACTGAAAAATTGAATTTTATTGTTTTTTTTTTATTTTGACAATTTTATTTAAATATATTATTATTATTATTATTTTTATTATTTTACTTTTTGGGGTTTACAAATTTATATCTGTATTTTAAAATATAACCAAAGTTGAGTTTTAGTGGTACAATAAATATTCACGTTTTCAAATTAATTAATAATCGTGTAATTAACAAATAAACAATAAAATCTTTTCAAAACAGGTTACCGGTTACAAAAGCTCCTCTTGACTGATGACGTAGACGCTACAGATGCGTACCTTGCACATTCGAACCAGTACGGAACCAAATTCCAGCAGCTTGTCCTCAAACGGTACCGATTTTCAGTTAATTTGAGTTTTTTCATGTGTAAAAAATTTTTTATTTGTTTAATAGTAAAATGTATCATTTGTTTACTTAACAATTATTTTGAGCTAATAATAATAACTTTGCTGTCTAGTTTTTCTATCTTGTTTTCTTTCATTACTGAGTTTCATTTGCAAGTGTTATACAGTAGCCTGCATCAGTTGCAGTTCCAAAATGTTAGACGGTAGTAGTGTATATGGCTATAAAGTGTTGCCAAACTAGGAAGTAGTCTTTGCCATCAAACTGAATCTAGTCTTTTGTTGAGCCCTGCAAATTGTAAGTATTGTACTCACTACACCACCGGCTGTTTGATTGTAACATGCATCTTAGTTGTAGTTTTTTATTACTAAATTTGGAGGTGCTTAAATCGCTATTTAAAATTACTAATACTCATCGGTGTGAGTCTGTTGTGAGTGCTGCTTGAGGGTTGTTTCCTCCCAAGTGTTTGAGCCATCGTGGAGTCTGCAAATGGACGTAATGTCACATGCAACCGGCCCTGCGATGATGTGGCGACTTGTCCAGGGTGTACGCTGCCTTACGCCCGATTGTAGCTGAGATAGGCACCAGCGCCCCCCGTGACCCCAAAGGGGAATAAGCGGTAGAAAAATGGATGGATGGATGGGTCACATGCAACCACGGCAGCGAAATATGGTATCGTTTGATTTTACGTGAATAGAAACCTGTTAGTAATGACAGAATTCGATACCCATCCCTAAAAGATGCATGGTTGGAGTAAAAAAACTATTTTTAAAAATCGAATCTTGATTATTTTCAATCGATTTAGAATCATAATAAAAAAGAACCGCACTTTAGATTTTTTTTGTAATATTTTTTATTAAACTTTTTTTCTGGCACTAATGTTTTACAGGTAATCGAAGCAACCTATACCCATCCATCCATCCATCCATTTTCTACCGCTTATTCCCTTTGGTGTCGCGGGGGGCGCTGGTGCCTATCTCAGCTACAATCGGGCAGAAGGCGGGCTACACCCTCGACAAGTCGCCACCTCATCGCAGGGCCAACACAGATAGACAGACAACATTCACAGTCACATTAACACAATTTAGTGTTGCCAATCAACCTATCCCCAGGTGCATGTCTTTGGAAGTGGGAAGAAGCCGGAGTACACGGAGGGAACCCACGCAGTCACAAGGAGAACATGCAAACTCCACACAGAAAGATCCCGAGCCTGGGATTGAACTCAAGACTGCTCAGGACCTTCGTATTGTGAGGCAGACGCACTAACCCCTCTCCTACCGTGCAGCCCGCAAATCTATTCAGAAAAGTGCTTAGCAACAAATCTAGTGAAGAGTCAACAAGTGCTCTTCTCAACGAGCAGCAGGTGCAGCCAAGGGGCCCTCCCCCATCTAAAATCATTCAGTTTCATTTGTGACGTTAAAGGCCTACTGAAACCCACTACTACCCACCACGCAGTCTGATAGTTTATATATCAATGATGAAATATTAACATTGCAACACATGCCAATACGGCCTTTTTAGTAGACTAAATTGCAATTTTAAATTTCCCGGGAGTTTTTTCCTGAAAACGTCACGTAATGATGACGTGTACGCCTGAGGTCACAGGCTGTTAGGAAATATGTGACAGGGTAGATTGGTTACATTTCCTGGCGATCCTTGAGCGCGTCGGTGTGGATTATCTTGATGGAAGTTTGATTGCAGCACTGTAAGGAACAGACTGCGACAGTCAGGCTGAAGGATCGTATGACGGATCCTGCTGTGATCGGACGTGGAACAAGACAGTGGTGTTGGTTATGACCTTTGCGGTGGGGGCTGTATAGCTCGGTTGGTAGAGCAGCCGTGTCAGCAACTTGAGGGTTGCAGGTTCGATCCCCGCCTCCGCCATCCTAGTCAATGCCATTGTGTCCTTGGGCAAGACACTTAACCCACATGCTCCCAGTGCCACCCACGCTGGTTTAATTGTAACTTAGATATTGGGTTTCACTATGTAAAGCGCTTTGAGTCACTTGAGGAAAAAAGCGCTATATAAATATAATAATTCAATAATTCAAAAAAATTAGCGCTGCACACACAAAATTCGTCTGCTTTAACCGCATAATTACACAGTATTTTGGAGATCTGTGTTGCTGAATCTTTTGCAATTTGTTCAATTAATATTGGAGAAGTCAAAGTAGAAAGATGGAGTTGGGAAGCTTTAGCCTTTAGTCACACAAACACACGGTTATTCCTTGTTTTAAATTTCCGCAGGTGAAACTTTACTATGGTTTCAGACTGCAGTCAAGCAGACATGGATCCCGACCGAATTTCAACCAGCAGTTTTCGGTGAGAAAATTGTGGTAAAAAGTCGCTTCTTACTGGAGATCAGCTGAGCTTGTGTCGTCCATACAGCTGCCCGTCGACTTCCCTGAGACACTGGCTTCAAGACACCCGTGGACACACACCTCTGACTATCAGGTACTGTTTAACTCACTAAAACACTACCAACACAATAGAAAGATAAGGGATTTCCCAGAATTATCCTAGTAAATGTGTCTAAAAACATCTGAATCCATCCCAATGCAATCGCGTTTTTTTTAAACTATTTTTTTTTCTTTTTTTTTTTCTAGTCCGTCGCTATCAATATCCTCATACACACATTTTTCATCCTCGCTCAAATTAATGGGGAAACTGTCGTTTTCTCTGTCCGAATAGCTGTTTTTGTTGGAGGCTCCCATTAAAAACAATGTGAATATGTGAGGAGCCCCCACACGTGTGACGTCATCGTCTGCGACTTCCGGTAGAGGCAGGGCATTTCTCTTAACACCAATGTTGCAAACTTTATCGTTGATGTTCTCTACTAAATCCTTTCAGCAAAAATATGGCAATATCGCGAAATGATCAAGTATGACACTTAGAATGGACCTGCTATCCCGTTTAAATAAGAAAATCTCATTTCAGTAGGCCTTTAAGAATAAGGAAAAAAAAGAAGCAACAGAAAACTGTTCCTTATAATTCTCAACATATTTGTAGGTTTCTTACACACATTTTTTTGAAACAGATCAAAGCCTTTTACGCAAATTAGCGGAGCAAAATTGGTACTTACAGATGATGTAATAGTCTTTCCCCCTGAAGAACTCCAAGCCCAAAGGTTGGGACTAAACTCCTGAAACTTGAGCGTGAACTTGACGTCCTGGTCTGGCTTGACACAGTTGAGGAGAGGCGTGTCAGCCTTGGTAATGGTGCAGCTCTCCAGCTGCACCCTGGGCACCATGTACACCTTGTAATACTCCACTCCATCGCTCACCCCGCCATCCACACGCGGGCACACAATGTCCAATTTATCGCCAATCTGGGGGTACAGAACCACACCTTGACCTGGCACGAATCTGTAAAAAAAAGGAGGATTTTTTTGTGTTATGTGTGAAACGAGCACCTTATGGATCACATTCAATAAATTACACGTCTTTAGTTTCCCTTTGTGGGTTATTATGCAGGATTTCCTGTGTTCTCTGCTGTCAGCATTTGTGCAAAAACCGTGGAGTAGCCATTGCAATTCCGTCCGCTCGGATGCGCATGTGTGCACGTTTGCCAATGTCGCTGTCAATTGTGTGGGACGCGGCTGGAGTGCGTCATCAACATGCATGATCATGATTGAGTTTGAATGTAAAACCTATATTACAGGCCACATGTATATTGTTTCTATTGTTCATCATTTATACTTCAAAGATTCTTAATTGTCAATTTACATTACAAATACATGCAATTAGGCCTGGGTCGATAATTTTGCTCGACAATATTTTGGCCGACAAATTATTGCCAACAAACAATTATTTTTTGAGACAAATGAATCACTTATCTAATGATAATACATAATTTTGAAAGTTTACCCTTTCAAATGCAACAATCTTGTATTTCTCCTCTGTTTTAAAATATAACTGAAATGCTAACTTTTAAATACCAAGTCAAATAAAACTAACTAGTGGTTAGAGTATCCGCCCTGAGATCGGTAGGTTGTGAGTTTGAATCCCGGCCGAGTCATACCAAAGACTATAAAAAGCGGGACCCATTACCTCCCTGCTTGGCATTCCGCATCAAGGGTTGGAATTGGGGGTTAAACCACCATAAATGATTCCCGGGCACGGCACCACTACCGCTCACTGCTCTCCTCACTTCCCAGGGGGTGATCAAGGGGATGGGTTGAATGCAGAGGACAAATTTCACCACACCTGGTGTGTGTGACAATCATTGGTACTTTAACTTTAACTTTACACTTAAAAAAGTATGTTCCGCCTCTGTAAAGGAGAGGGTCGGGGACCCTCAAATATACACAACTAGAGATGTCCGATAATGGCTTTTTTGCCGATATCCGATATTCCGATATTGTCCAACTCTTAATTACCGATATCAACAGATACCGATACATACAGTTGTGGAATTAACACATTATTATGCCTAATTTTGTTGTGATGCCCGGCTGGATGCATTAGACAATGTAACAAGGTTTTCCCCAAAAAATAGACTCAAGTTATGAAAAAAAATGCCAACATGGCACTGCCATATTTATTATTGAAGTCACAAAGTGCATTATTATTTTTTTAACATGCCTCAAAACAGCAGCTTGGAATTTGGGACATGCTCTCCCTGAGAGAGCATGAGGAGGTTGAGGTGGGATGGGTTGAGGTGAGGGGGCGCCAGGGGTGTATATTGTAGCGTCCTGGAAGAGTTAGTGCTGCAAAGGATTCTGGTTATTGGTTCTGTTGTGTTTATGTTGTGTTACGGTGCGGATGTTCCCCCGAAATGTGTTTGTCATTCTTGTTTGGTGTGGGTTCACAGTGTGGCGCATATTTGTAACAGTGTTAAAGTTGTTTATACGGCCACCCTAAGTGTGACCTGTAAGGCTGTTGAACAAGTATGCATTGCATTCACTTGTGTGTGTGTGAAAAGCCTTAGATATTACGTTTGTATGTGACTGGGCCGGCACGCAAAGGCAGTGCCTTTAAGGTTTACTGGCGCTCTGTGTACCCCTCTCTACATCCGTATATACAGCGGTGTTTTAAAAAGTCATACATTTTACTTTTTCAAAACCAATACCGATCATTTTGAAACCGATACCGATCATTTCCGATATTACATTTTAAAGCATTTATCGGCTGATAATATCGGACAGCCGATATTATCGTACATCTCTATCTACAACCAAAGCAATAAATTAAATAGCTAAATAAAGTTATTGTGACCAAAATGATAACAGTTATTAATTTTATCGTGGTATTGTTTAATGCACGGGTGTCAAAAGTACCCGCGAGCAAGTTTATCCGCCCCGCGAGATGTGTTTGCTAAGTATAAAGATTAGCTTTTTTTGATGAAAGAAACTGCTGTTTTTACATGTGTCCACTGGATGTCACATTAGCAATTCTGTTAGGCAAGCAAATGGTTTATACTTAATAAATAAATAAATAAATAGTTAAAAAAAAAGATAGCGATGAGAGATCTATCTATGTATATTTATATATATATCCACACAGTTGCATATATGCATGCATATGAATATATATACACACATACATATAACATTTTTGCACATTGTAGTCCAAAAAAATTGAAAAAAAATTTAAACATGACTTCAAATATGAAATATTATTTTTAAGTTATCATGCCATGATTTCACAAGTCTGGCCCACTTGGAAATAGATTTTCCACCATATGGCCCCTGAGCTAAAATGAGTTTACACCCATGGTTTAATGTGCTCAAAAAGCAATTATACACAAACTAAAACCTTTTAACCAAGTTTAATTTTTTTGGAATAACTAAAATAAATGGCCACACAATATACTGTTTTTGGCAGATGAAACATCAAATACATTTAATACTATCATTATATCGTGAGAGTGCATGTTGATGACTAATTCTGCAAATTTGTCTTGCTAGAGGTCTTGAACGAAAAAACACAGGTGGGCGGATCGAAGCAAACATTGACACTAACAATACAAAGTATAGTATCAGTAGACGGTAAACACTACAGTGATTAGATCGAAATGTTTTATTATGTAAAAAAATATTTAGCTGTTTTGGTTATTGTTTACAAATTCAGAAAAAAAGACAGAGGACACAGAAGAGATTTAAGAGCAAAAAACAAAAAACAAATATAATGATTTTGTTATACACATTGGAACTATAATGTTAGAGTACAAAGCATGTTTCAAAATAAGATACAACTATATTTAATAGGGGACATTTCAACAGCAGGAGCAGGAACTCAAAGTGCCTGCAGGGCTTTCTGTCTGTAAGTGTAATTGATTTTCCCTAAATATTTCCCAAAAAAGAAAAATAATGTTGCAGTTCAGTCTCAGAGTGCAGAGAGGCCCTGCAGCTTTGCTATGATTGCATGAGATTAAGCTCAAAACGAAGAGGAAAATATTATTTGTTGAGTCAGAGTGTCCTAAACGTAATATAGTGTGGCAAACATCTACAGACACCTGAGAAGGACAACTTCTTCATTTCAAACTTCTCAGTCTTTTTGTAGTTTTGTACTATGGAAGGTTAGGGTTAGCGAACGTCATCGCTGCACCTGTTTGTGTTGCTGTTGGTAAGCCGCCAATGGTGTTTTTGACTTGGTTAACTGATATGATTATGAACATTAAAAATGACAGGTGGAGACGACTAAACATAAACTATGTATGTGTTTGTTCTAATTGTAGGACACTTTCTTAGAGGGATGTCCCTTTTCTACTTCCAATACAATACAGATATCAGAGCCTTGAATATTGGTTGATACTGATATTGATCCGATAGGACAGGGTTGTCAGATTTGTTTTAAGTGAGAGCCGCAGACTCATTTTAAGTGAGGGCCACATTATGGCTGCCCTCAGAGGGCCGTCTGTACTAGTAAATATGTAGGAAAATAAATGTATACTAGCCTCGTTACACAATTTGCAAAGACAAATGCGTTTGATTATTATATTGTTTAATAACAGATAGTCAAATAACTTGCTTTGGAATTGACAATCATATATTTATGTTTATTTTTGATAACCCCAACAAATGCTTTGAATATCTTGTTGGATAACAGATAACATTAACGTTTAGAAGATATACAGTAAGGGTGCTCAAAAAATTGAATCACATCCAAATTTTATTCAAACCAATTTTAAATTGATTCATAATTTTTAGACAGTTAATCAATATGTACAGTATTTTATACATATATATATATATGTGTATATATATATATATATATATATACATATATATATAAATATATATATGTATATGTATATATATATATATATATATACAAACTAAATATATGTATGTATATATGTATATATACATATAAACTAAATGTATGTATGTATATATGTATATATATGTATTTGTATATGTATATATATATACATATATACTGTATATATATATACATATACATATATATAAATGTATATATATATATAAACTATATATATATACATGTATATATGTATACATATATATAAACTATATATACATCTATATATCTATAGATGTATATATATATATATATATATATAATATATATATATATATATATATATATATGTATGTATGTTTTTTTTAGATTTTTTATCATTTGTGATGCTGTTGCTTTTATACATTTTAGTTTTTTTTCCTTTTTTAGCATTGTATTTAATGAGTATCGCATTTGTGTGTCCTTTTATGTACTTTGTACATTTCCATCCTACGTATTGTAAAGCTGAGATTGGGTTGGATTTTTTGGGGTTGCTCTTTTTTATTTTATTATATTGAACATTTGGAGATTTTTGTAAACAAAATAAAAATAATAATAATTTTATGTCAGCAGCCAAAACAAACTTTTACAAGCTGTAACTGTTTTGAAAAGGTTTGATAATTTGTATGCCAAACATATATAATGAGATTTTAATCAATTAATCAATCAATCAATGTTTATTTATATAGCCCTAAATCACAGGTGTCTCAAAGGGCTGCACAAGCCACAATGAAATCCACGGTACAGAGCCCACATAAGGGCAAGGCAAAACTCAACCCAGTGTGACGTCGATGACAGTGACTATGAGAAACCTTGGAGAGGACCGCATATGTGGGCAACCCCACAGATTTGTGTTGAATCAAGAATAGATTCTGAATCGAATCAAATCGTGAGTTGCCCAAAGATCACCATCTTTAATATGCAGTATTTTTGTTCTGTCGAAATATATATTTTTTTATTTAATTCCATTATTTTAAGCCTTTGGCTGGCCACATAAAATGAAATGATGGTCCATTATGGCCCCCGGGCCTTGAGTTGGACACCTTTGCAATAGGATATCAGCAGGAATCATAAATACTTTTATCAGTTTGTTGTATGCAATGCTAGAAAAGGTTTGATCACGTGAAATTTGCCAAAAAGAGAACAATGTTGGTTATGAATAACACCAACCTATTTATTATCAAATGTCTGAAACGGATGTATGCTGTCTTTCAATTGAAGTGAAGAGGTAATTGTTTTTGTGGTGACTCACAATGCCTACAGTCAATAATTGAATTAAGCTAATGACGCTAATGCAAAATATTGTTATGGCAAAAACACCAGTGAGGTTCACAAACGGCTGTTTTTAATATCAGAACAAAACAGTCATTGCAGCGTTTAACCATTGTCTGCACAAATCAACCCACAAAATTAACAGTTATTGTGTGTTCACTTCCAACCCTGTCCCTAAAATTAATCATGAGAGAAGTTGAAGTCAGCTCGTTTCGGACATTTTCATCCAACCCCCCGACTGAACGGCGGAGTCAGGTTTTTTTTTCCTTCTTCTTTGACTACAAAAGCAACCACCGCAGACTGTCAGGGGAGACCTCCAGCTGGGGACTTGTGGTGAGGCACAGACAATTCATAATTAACGACAAGCACTCAATTAAATCGAAAAAAGGGGGAGTAAATCAGTGCAGAATCATGTTAAATACACATCAGGGCTTCTACATCACGCAGCTCTTTTATCCCAAATGAACATTTACGGCACATTATTGTGTTTTCTCCATTTGCATGCATCACATGTTGTTGCCGCTAGCAACAGCATGCGTTCAGCACACGTGCACGCACGCAACATACAGTGCGCCCATGAGCACACTCCAGCTCATGCACAACAGCTAAATAGGCCGAGTGGATATTTCCCCTGCCCCCGAGGACACACTCGGCGGTAATGCACTATGTCCAGCAGTGATGGACCCAGAAGGACGGAGATAAAGGAAGCATGTTGGAGGAAAATAACCAAAATGATGACGTTTCCGAGGCGATTATTTATTTTTTTTTAAAAGTCACTTACACATGCAAGTGTCTGGATATCGACCGACATCTTATCTGCGCGCCAGGTGGAAATGTCTTTGCTGATAGCACATTTTCGGACAATGCTATCATACGGGGCCCCCTGCCAGGTTAGCATGAATGCTATCTCTGCAGGAAGTTGGCGACTTGCAGGAGATCAAACATTTCCAGCCATGACGCGGGAAAGATAAACACCAGACGAGCGGAAAAAAAAACCTCGCTGATCGCCTTCACGTGCTCACAACGTACCGTTGGGTGTGCCTCAAATGTTCGTGTAGAGGAGCGATCGCACTACAAGTCAGCTTTGTGTCGGCGATAGAAAGAAATACCGTATTTCCTGGAATAGCCGCCAGGGCGCTAATTAATTTAAAACCTCTTCTCACTACTGCGCTTATTCAAGTCATGCGGTAAAAGTAAGCAGGTGCTAATGATTTTAAAACCTATTCTAACCCCTGCGCTTACCAAGGGCATGCAGTAAAATATTGTGTGGGTAAAACAAAATAATAATAAAAAATTAATTCTGTGGCTGCGGCCCGGTGGTTGGCGTCCACTTTTACACCATGCTATCTGCGTGCCGGCTGGACACATGCATCTCGCTGCTTCTCATACCAGATTGCAATGCATACTTGGTCAACAGCCACACCTTTTACACTGATGGTTGTGATATAAACAACTTTAACACCGGATTTGGTGCTAGCAAGTGTATAATATAGCCAAGAGTCATGGATGCATTGCATTCTGGGTAAGTGTTATGTTGCGTTTATAATGTGTTACAGAGCCGATGTTCTCCAGAAATGTGTTTGTCATTCTTGTTTAATGTGGGTTCATAGAGTGTGGCGCATATTAGTAAGAGTGTTAAAGTTGTTTTATATCACAACCATTAGTGTGATCTGTATGGCTGTGGAACAAGAGCCCTGGTTTACACATAGAAAACGCAAAAAAAACAATTTCCGCCATTTTGAAAAAGATGACAGGGGAAGCATCACTTGTGACGTCACAAATTTTACCCGGCGGTAAAAGTAAGCATGCGCTTATATATTTGGGGAGCGAGTTTGACCCGGCAGTAATTCAAGGCAGGTGCATATTATATGCCCGGCAGCTATTCAAGGAAATTCAGTAACTGGAATAATAATTATAAAACAACAGCACTTTTTCTATTTTAGTCAACTTTTATCTCCTTCATGATGTCTTCCAGGTGTGAGGCAGACCGTTCTGGTGGCAGTGAGTCAATCAATCAATCAATCAATCAAAGTTTATTTATACAACCCTAAATCACAAGTGTCTCAAAGGGCTGCACAAGCCACAACGACATCTTTGGTTCAGAGCCCACATCAGGGCAAGGAAAAACTCAACCCAGTGGGATGACAATGAGAAACCTTGGAGAGGACCGCAGATGTGGGCGACCCCGAGTGGATCTAGCATAATATTGTGAAAGTCCAGTCCATAGTGGATCTAACATAATAGTGAGAGTCCAGTCAAAGAAAAATAAAGAATTATGGTAAAATGCTCGGAAAGCGTAGAAATAAACATTGGTTGCATTATCGGTCCAAGCCGCTCAAACGCTCTGACCATCATGGAAGAATCTACTATTACTTTTTCACTTCCGATATTGGAGCCTTGAATATTGGCAACATCAGCATGAATCATTCATACTCTTATTATTTTGTAGTGTGCAATGATAGAAAAAGGTTTAAACAGGTGAAATTAGTCCAACAGATAACAATTGTAGGTATAAAAAATAGACATTTCCCATAATATCGGACTGCCAATATTATCGGCCGATAAATGCTTTAAAATGTAACATTGGAAATTATCGGTATCAGGCTCAAAAAGTAAAACGCCGCTGTACGGAGTGGTACACGGACGTAGGGAGAAGTACAGAGCGCCAATAAACCTTAAAGGCACTGCCTTTGCGTGCCAGTCCAGGCACCTAATACATACGGCTTTTCGCACACACAAGTGAATGCAAGGCATACTTGGTCAACAGCCATACAGGTCACACTGAGGGTGGCCGTATAAACAACTTTAACACTGTTACAAATATGCGCCACAATGTGAACCCACACCAAACAAGAATGACAAACACATTTCGGGAGAACATCCGTACCGTAACACAACATAAACACAACAGAACAAATACCCCCGTTGCAGCACTAACTCTTCCGGGACGCTACAATATACACCCCCCGCTACCCCATACCTCGAACCCCGCCCGCCCCTTCTCCGCCCACCTCAACCTCCTCATGCTCTCTCAGGGAGAGCATGTCCCAAACATACTTGGTCAACAGCCATACAGGTCACACTGAGGGTGGCCGTATAAACAACCTTAACACTTACAAATATGCGCCATAATGTGAACCCACACCAAACAACAATGACAAACACATTTCGGGAGAACATCCGTACCGTAACACAACACAAACACAACAGAACAAATACCCCCCTTGTAGCACTAACTCTTATGGGACGCTACACTATACACCCCCCTGCTACCCCATACCTCGAACCCCGCCCGCTCCTTCTCCGCCCACCTCAACCTCCTCATGCTCTCTCAGGGAGAGCATGTCCCAAATTCCCAAGCTGCTGTTTTGAGGCATGTTAAAAAAAATAATAATGCACTTTGTGACTTCAATAATAAATATGGCAATGCCATGTTGGCATTTTTTTCCATAAATTGAGTGGATTTATTTTGGAAAACTTTGTTACATTTTTTAATGCATCCAGCGGGGCATCACAACAAAATTAGGCATAATTTGTGTTGATTCCACGACTGTATATAACGGTATCGGTGAATATCGGAATCAGTAATTAAGAGTTGGACAATATCGGAATATCGGATATCGGCAAAAAAAGCCATCATCGGACATCTCTAATAAAAAAAAACACTTAGCTATTTATCATTAACCATCTGGAATGGATTTAAGCTGTTTTTAAGTTGAAGTGGAGTGGTAAATGTCATTTGGCGACATGCAGGGGCCACAATAATTCATGAAGTTAAGCCCGTGACGACGGAAGTTGAATGATGCGGACACATTTGTTACTGGATATTTGCTAATACACTCATGCCTTGGAGAATTTGTGTAATTAAAATGAAATTATAGTCATTTGATACTCGTGTATAAATGTAATGTTTTAGACTGCAATATTATTCGATTAAGGACACTTATTACGCTCGAGTGGCTTGTGTGCTGAGCTGTTGTTAAATTAAACACAAGTAAGGGATTGTTCTCGCTGTCATTGCTGTTTAATTTTATTATTGCATATCCTCTCTTTATTGATGGTGATTCGGATGTTCATTCAGCTCGGGGTCGGCCACCCTTGTGGTTCCCTGCAGCTTTTTCAAAAAACGTATGAAAATGGAAAAAGAAGGGGGTGGGGGAATATTTTTTGTTTTAATAGGGTTTTTGTAGGAAAACAAAGATGACACAAACCTCCCTAATAGTTAGAGAGCCCACTGTTTAATGTGTTTTTGTTTATGCTTCACTGATGAGAGTATTTGACGAGCGCCGTTGTGTCCTACTAATTTTGGCGGTTCCTGAACTCACCCTCTGTGACTCAACAGTTTGTTTACATGTATAACTTTCTCCGACGCCTGTGTTTTATGCCACTCCTTTGTCTCATTTTGTCCACCAAACTTTTTATACTGTGCTTGAAAGCACAAAGGTGAGCCTTGTTTATGTTATTGACTTTTTGCCAGTGCGAATCAGGCATATTTGGTCAGCGCATGGCCGCAAACTAGTCGATGCTAACATGCTATTTAGGCTAGTTGTATTTACATTTTGCATCAATATGCCTTGTTTGAGCTCATTTAATTTCCTGAGTGTATTTAATTTATATGTGCATGTCTCATGACATATTATATGTAGGTAATATTGGCTGAACTTCTGATAGTTGTTTGTGTGGCATTATAAACCACAGCAAACTTTACCCAGCTTTCAAAGATTGTAATACATCAACTCAGAGAAGACAGCCTGTCGTTTCCTTTAACTTGAACACAAACTTTATTTAATTTTCTCCAGTCATGGGACAAATAAAGTCTATCCAAGTTAGCCTGACCATATTATGAAATCCCAAAAAGAGGACACATATATGTGTGCCAAGGCGGGAAGCACGCCAAAGCCGGGACAGGGTGAACATTCGCCAATAATACTTGAACTTGCTTTATAAATAATATGTTTATTTAAATAAAGCATTTTTCTCCTCTGTTGACAGCAGTGTTGTCGCTAGGAATTTTCAAAATGAGGTCCCATGGACCCAATCATAAGTCATAAAAATGGGGTCCCACGGTAAATTTTTGGGGTCCCACGTTTGTAAGCATTTCGAAAACAAATGATAAACGTATGCATTGTCCTGTTATATCTCACATTTTTTATTGTGTTTTGGAAAAAGGTTGTCATGAACGTTACTTAATTCATTAAAATAAATTTTAAACAAAATAAGACAAATTTGTATGCATATATAAATATATTCAGTTATAAACATGCATTCACTTTCTTCTATCCTTCATAAATCTAAACTTTACCGCTGCTGGTATTTTTTTCTATGTTTTTATATAATAGGTCGTAGGTGTAGTTATTTCCGTATAAAAGTGTAATGAAATGATGATGGTGTGCCAGGGCATACATACATTTTATATTTAACGCTTAAATCTCTGGAGTCTACATCAACTTCAGATCCATCCCTCATTTCAAAATGTTTTAGTTTTTTTCATATTTTTTTTATTGTTTGTTTGTTTTCCGCCCTTTTTTGTCAAACAAAACTATGTTTTTTTATGGCAAACATAAAAAATATGTAAAATCTTCCACCAAAATTATTTTTCAAAGTGGAATATTTGATGTGAAGTAATCGGGGTTGAGGTGGGGGTAAAGGGGTGAGTAGCAGGGGTTTATATTGTAGCGTCTCGGAAGAGTTAGTGCTGCAAGGGGTAATGGGTATTTATTCTTTTGTGTTTATGTTGTGTTACCGTGCGAAAGTTCTCCCGAAATGTGTTTTTCATTCTTGTTTGGTATGGGTTCACAGTGTGGCGCATATTTGTAACAGTGTTAAAGTTGTTTGTAAGGCCACCTTCAGTGTGACCTGTATGGCTGTTGACCAAGTATGCCTTGATTAACAGTCAATCCACTATTTTGCTCTTTCTGCCCCTCCCCCATTTTTTATGTTTTTTGACCCCTTCTTAACCCTGTATGTACATTGAAAATACACGCCACCCTGAATCAATATGCCAGACATTTGAGGCATTTAAGAAACCCCGCCCGGACAGCCTGGACAGCCCGGACAACCTCGCAAAAGAGGACGTATAGTCAGTCTAATCCCAGTGATTCTCAAACTGTGGTATGCGGGCTCCATCTTGTGCATATGTGGCCCTCGAATGAATTATCTATGGCCCCCGGGATGATATTTGATTAGTATTAGAACCGTCCCGCAGGCCACAGCCAACTGCTGCTGTTTTGCACGCACCAATACTCCCATCAGTGTTGGTGTTAGGAATTTTAAAATGAGACCCCATTAAGTCATAAAAATGGGGTCCCACAGTAAATAATTAGGGTCCCACTTTTTTGTTACCGTTTTGAAAACAAATGATAAATGCATGCATTATCCTGTTACATTTCACAATCTATATTGTGGTTTGAAAAAAAAGTTGCCATAAATATTACTTAATTCATTAAAAAAAAATTATACAAAAGAAAACAAACTTGTATGCATATCCAAATCAATTCAATTATAAAATTAATTCCCTTTCTTCTTTCCTTCATGGATATAAACCTTACTGCTGCCGGTATTTTTTTTCCCCTATATTTTTATTCTAATATTTGCAGAATGTGTTTGTTCCATTTTTGGCCAAAGTAAGACAAAGAAAACAATCTGAAGTTGTCTTTATTTTTTAATTTTAATGCCATGATTTTTAATAGTCCGGCTTGGTGTGCACAGATTTTCCTCCATGCGGCCCCCTGAGCTAAAATTAGTTTGACACCCCTGATCTAGTGGTGCGCCAAAGATTTGATTCAATATTTAAGTACAGTGTTTAATTCTATTGTATTCAAACACAGTGTTACGTAAAAATATTAAACACACTTGTCAAAAAAAACATCTTCCGTGTTTTTAATGAATACCTAGGCCTGCTTAGCTACTGTTTTTGTCATTATGGTGGTACTTGGGGAGCCAAGTGTCTTCTGAGGTGGTCCTTGGTGGAGAAAGTTTAAGAACCACTGATCTATCCTAACCTATCCAAAAAATACATGCTATACCTCATATTGTTGTATTATTAAGTTTTTGATGAAAGTCTTTGTCCAAATGCTGCCCATCTTTTTGTATCTTCCTAAGAATCGGCGTCCACTGCAGTGGACGTTCGTGTTTTACAATTACGAGGCAATTTTTTTCTTTTTTGTTGTAATTTTGACAAAAAGCAAAATACCAACAACAAAGCGTTCACTGCAGAGGACACTGCTTCTCAGCATAATAAATACAGGACAATACAAAATATGTATACAGTGGGGCTAAAAAGTATTTAGTCAGCCACCGATTGTGCAAGTTCTCCCACTTAAAATGATGACAGAGGTCTGTAATTTTCATCATAGGTACACTTCAACTGTGAGAGACAGAATGTGGTGTTCTTGGGGGTCAACCATTCAAAGCTCTCACTGAGGGAAGGAGGTTTTAGCTCAAAATCTCACGATACATGACCCCATTCATTCTTTCCTTAACACGGATCAATCATCCTGTCCCCTTAGCAGAAAAACAGCCCCAAAGCATGATGTTTCCACCCCATGCTTCACAGTAGGTATGGTGTTCTTGGGATGCAACTCAGTATTATTCTTCCTCCAAACATGACGAGTTGAGTTTATACAATATTGATACATGGATGATACAGCAGAGGATTGGGAGAATGTCATGTGGTCAGATGAAACCAAAATAGAACATTTTGGTATAAACTCAACTCGTCGTGATTGGAGGAAGAAGAATACTGAGTTGCATCCCAAGAACACCACACCTACTGTAAAGCATGGGGGTGGAAACATTATGCTTTGGGGCTGTTTTTCTGCTAAGGGGACAGGACGATTGATCGGTGTTAAGGAAAGAATGAATGGGGCCATGTATCTTGAGATTTTGAGCCAAAACCTCCTTCCATCAGTGAGAGCTTTGAATGGCTGACCAAATACTTATTTTCCACCATAATTTACAAATAAATGCTTTAAAATTCCTAAAATGTGAATTCCTGGATTTTTTTCTCACATTCTGTCTCTCACAGTTGAAGTGTACCTATGATGAAAATTACAGACCTCTGTCATCATTTTAAGTGGGAGAACTTGCACAATCGGTGGCTGACTAAATTATTTTTTGCCCCACTGTATATGAAGTGGCGACTTGTCTAAGGTGTACCCCGCCTACCCCCTGAATGCAGCTGAGATAGGCTCCAGCGACCCCAAAAGGTACAAGCTGTAGAAAATGGATAGATGGATATATGCAACATTAGTGAGGGAAAAGATGGTTTATTTGTCAAAAAAAGGCCTTTTCACGAAGAAGTGTGTCGATAAAAATGTGAGACTTTGCTAGTTTGTGTTGACCGCTTTGTCTCGTCTGTTGTTGTGTTTTCTTTATAACATTTTTCATCTTTTACTTTATGCAGGTTTGTGGTTTTGGGAAGGAGAAGGCAAAGCGACCAGAAAGTAAAATCTCCCTCAGTCACTCCTGTGCTCCTGGATCAGTTGACAATGTAAGCAATTGTCCTTCCTATCAGCATGTCTTTCAATTTAAAGCGCACACACACGCGCACGCACACACACGCGCACGCACACACACGCGCGCACACACACACACGCACGCACACACACACACACACACACACACACACACACACACACACACACACACACACACACACACACACACACGGTGGCGCATCGCTATCCGAGTCTCCCTTGTGTACTCCTTGGAGGGGGAGGGTGGACAAGAGCAAGTGTTTGAATCCCAGCTGCAATGCAAGGTTTGATGAAGGCAGCAGACAAAGACGGTGACGGTTAATCCAGCCTCGCTTCTTTGCAGCGCTCCGGCTTTTGCCCTTTGTCGGCCGAGGGGACGGAGGTCTTTATGCTGACTGTCACTCTGTACTCTTTGTCCTTGTGCTGGCTCGGCCTGCAGTTGCCGCCTTGGGCCCAGGCTTTCAAGCAGTAATCCAGGACTGTGGAATCTGAGCAGCCCGGGACGTAATTACTAGCCTCCTTGTCCCGAGGGGACCCCGACGCTTTCTTCCGTCCCGCTCGGCTCTTTCTTGTCTCTTCTAATGCACGAGCCTAGTAATCATCTTTGACTCTTATCATAAAACAAGAGACCTTTTAACCTCACTAATTCGAACATTGTAACGCTTGAACTTACCTTTAAAAAAAAAAAAGCAGGAAGCGTAGTTGCATTTGTTTTACTATGCTAACCACGACAATACACTTGCAGCAAATGCACACATGCTATACATCCGCAAAAGCGTCAGAGCGTCTGCAAAAACTAAAAGAAGCAAGCAGTTTAGACTAGCATATCCTCTGAGAGTCAGCGTCCACTGTAGTGGACATTTGTCTGTGGTCTATTGCAGTGTTGATAGAGGGCCGCCAAAATATACTTGTTTCTCAACTGTGCTCCGTTTGGCAGTACTCAGTTGTAATACACTTGTTCACCACTTGTGGCAGTAATGACAAAATCAAACAAACAAAATGAGTCATAGAGAAGTTACTTAAGCACAAAAATTACGACTAAATTGGTAATTTAATATTATGGGCTGTATATTTAAGAAACATTTATCATAATTATTGTTATTTATTACTAATTTAGTTGGATTTTTTTTTTTTTAGCACATCATAGTTTGTACATTGTACAAAATAATTGTAATACATTTAAATTATATGTAAATGTGTTTTATCAGTCTATATGAAGCTATTTATTTAATAAAAATATAAATTAATATTTATTGTTAATTTTGTTTGAATTTATTTAATTTAGCACTGCAAAATTGTCTGTAAATTTATTTTTCATCTGTTTCTATGAAGCCCTTTTTTTGCAGTATATTTGATTTATTACATATTTTTGTATTTAGTCTGACCTTGATAATAATCTTTGTGATTAACACATATTATTTGACAAGGTTGTAAACTCTAAGTAAGTCAGATATAAGTATTGAATATGATGAAAATCTAGAGTAAGATGAGTAATTCAGTGTTGATATTTGATTGGGCCCCTGAGCCCCTCTGTAGTGGAAAAAATTGGGCTTCGAGGTCAAAAATGTTAAAAACCCCTGGTCTATAGCATCTGTTAGTTGGATCATTTTGGAAAAAACACAAATGTCCTCTACAGAGAACTCTGACTTTTGAGGATATGTCATGAATAAACTCGTAAAACAAAACACTAATGTTCCAAACTTGAGAAGAGATTTATGGCTCTTTAAAGGGAGCTAGATGTGCTTCTTTAAAAGAGTTGTTCAAAAGACTTGTTATTATAGTTTGTTTTTTTTAGCAACAACATAATTAAAGGTTGCTGTTATAAGATAAGATGTGTATCAGTATAATTAAAATTAACACAAATATTACTGTTTTGGTAAGAAATATTCGGAAATATAGGCAATAATTGTATTTGTATTTTTATTTTTAATAATGGTTAGTAAATATTCTTTAAGGTGGTCCCATATTCCCAATTTTTGACAGTGATATCACTAATTAGTATGTTCCCTAACTTAAAGAATGTTGTAGCATGTTATTAGTACAGATAAAAATACACAAATCAAATAAGAATAAAATGTACATACAGTAATAAGGGGGGATTTGTCCCGGTTTACCTGGCACGTGAAACGTGACAAACTAAGGGGGTGCACTATCCACCGTAGCCACCAGATGGCAGAGTGTTGAATATCTTAAAATGTTTTTTGTGGCAATTACAACTTTGTCCACATAGAAAGTGTCCCTTTCCATAATTTTCAACAGACTGCATTGCAAAAATGTTAACCCCTCACTCTCGCTCTCAGGTAGTGAGTTCAAATGAAAAAAAGTAAACTAAATAACATAAAAATAAGTAAACAAAAACAATTAGAAATAAAAATGATAATTTATTTAGTCCATTTGGGTGGCATTGTGTCTGCACGTGCATACAAACAGCTCCAAAACTAACGGCTGACAACTGTGAATTTGTTCACTTAAAAGAACCCTTCAAAGGACTCGATTCGTTTGTAAATGTCACATCTGTATCTCAAACTTGGCGAAACGTAGCTCTTCTAAAGACAAAAGTTTCATTCCACTACAACTAAAATTCATTGAACAAGCATCTTTATTGACTCTTTTGCAGTCGTTAAGATACACGTTTCCTCATATATCGACTAAGACTTGTGCCCAAATTTTAAGTTGATGCGAGGAAGCTAGGGAATTAATCATTTTTGCAATGCTGTCTGCTGAAAATGATGGAAAGCGTCACACTACATCAGTGGTTCTCAAATGGGGCTATGCGTACCCCTGGGGGTACTTGAAGGTATGCCAAGAGGTACGTGAGACTTTTAAAAAATATTCTAAAAAAAGCAACAATTTAAAAATACTTTATAAATATATTTATTGAATAACACTTCAACAAAATATGAATGTAAGTTCATAAATTGTGAAAAGAAATGCAACAATGCAATATTCAGTGTTGATTTTTTGTGGACATGTTCCATAAATATTGATGTTAAAGATTTATTTTTTTGTAAAGAAATGTTTACAATTAAGTTCATGAATTCAGATGGATTTCTATTACAATCCCCAAAGAGGGCAGTTTAAGTTGATGATTACTTCTATGTGTAGAAATCTTTATTTATAATTGAATCACTTGTTTATTTTTTAACAAGTTTTTAGTTATTTTTATATCTTTCTTTCCAAATAGTTCAAGAAAGACCACTACAAATTAGCAATATTTTGCACTGTTATACAATTTAATAAATCAGAAGCTGATGACAGTGCTGTATTTTACTTCTTTACCTCTTTTTTTCAACCAAAAATGCTTTGCTCTGATTAGGGGGTACTTGAATTAAAAAAAATGTTCACAGGGGGTACATCACTGAAAAAAGGTTGAGAACCACTGCTCTACATAACAACTGACGCTGTGGTCAAAGTCGGAATTGCCACTAAACACAATTTAAGATATTCAACACGCTACTGGCGTCTGGCGGCTGAAGTGGATAGTGCGCCCCTCATTTTGTCACGTTTCATGTGTCAGGTAAATTGCGATGAATGGAGTCATATGAATCCCGTTTACACTGTATCTATAATTAATTTGCAACTATAATTATGTGATACTTGTTTACTTGTGACTGCGTGGCGCAGTGGGAGTGTGGCCGTGCGCAACCCGAGGGTCCCTGGTTCAATCCCCACCTGGTACCAGCCTCGTCACGTCCGTTGTGTCCTGAGCAAGACACTTCACCCTTGCTCCTGATGGGTGCTGGTTAGCGCCTTGCATGGCAGCTCCCTCCATCAGTGTGTGAATGTGTGTGTGAAAGGGTAAATGTGGAAGTAGTGTCAAAGCGCTTTGAGTACCTTGAAAGTAGAAAAGCGCTATACAAGTACAACCCATTTATCATTTATTTACTGGCGTCTGGCAGCTAAAATGGATAGTGCACCCCTCGTTTTGTCACGTTTCATGTGTCAGGTGAACTGTGATGAATGAAGTCATATGAATCCCCTTTACACTGTATCTATAATTAATTTGCAACTATAATTATGTGATACTTGTTTACTTTGACAAATGTGCTGTTTTAGACTGTGATATTGTTCAATTAAAGATACTTAGTGTGTCTAGCTAGTGCGCTATTTTATGCTTAGCTGTTGTGTAGCTTTTAGTTCCTCGTAGCCTATAGCCTACCATGCTTTACCTTTTGTAAATGACTTGACTGAAATATAAGAAGAGACCCATTTTGTGTGCTCATTGGAGGACATTTAGACGTTAACTGGCTGTCTAACTTTGCACAAATAAAAATGGTGCTGCAAGACTGCTCGTATCGGACATTTTTTAAAATGCAAGCCAAGGTCATCTTGTTTTTCTGCTGGTATCGGATCGATTTTTAATATCAATATCAGATCGGGACAACCCTAGTTTTGGTCTGACTTTTTGGAACGTATTAGTAAGAAAAACCCATCCATCCATCCATTTCTACCGCTTATTCCCTCTGGGGACGCGGGGGGGGGGCGCTGGTGCCTATCTCAGCTACAATCGGGCGGAAGGCGGGGTAAACCCTGGACAAGTCGCCACTAAGAAAAACCGTGAGTACATTTTCACACCTTCAGGGACCATCAAAGTATTTTTATACCAAGATCTTCCACGCAGAGACAATGAAGGAGACGCGGTTACAAGACCTTGTCACTCATCCATGATGGACCGACATCCCTATGCCACTCCCCCAGACCCCTTATTTGAACAAAAGGCCCCACAGAGGTGCCCCCGTCACTGCCTGGTCACAAAGGGCCTTTGGGCTTCTATGTAATCTCTTAATGAACTGCAGAGGAGGAGAGGGAGCGCTCTTTTAACATTAACCATGTAAGCAGGCCTGGCCTTTGTTTCTGCCTTCCAAATACAAAATGGATTAGCAGGGGAAGTAGGCGTGTGCATGTGTGTGTGTGTGTGTGTGTGTGTCATTGTGTGTTAGAAAGACTGGGGTGAGGAGAATGTGGAGCCTTTAGTTTGTTCTTAGGGGTCGCAAGCATCAGGGCAGTAAAGTAGTAAAGAGCACACAACAATAAGGGTTAATCCACACAGCCGTGGGCCTGGTGGGCAATTTATTTTTTCTCGCATAGACGCACACATGTCCAGCGTGCGTAGAGAAAGCCTTCCTTTATCCGTTGCTCGCCCCCCACAAAAGCATCAAGTCCGGCCAGAAGCATTCACATTTCCAACGTTTTGTCTGTCGACAGTCAAAGATCGACGCAAACCCATGTTGCTATTTTTGACACTTACATACTTATCCACAACAACATCAGAATGTTCCGCTCATTCAGGACACCATGCCCCCCCACCCCCCAAATAAAACATCCCTGATTCTCTGTAATATTCTATGACAATATTTTTGTTTAGAAAGAATGGTCAATTTTGACGGGTTTCACATTTCTCAATTGATTCTAATTTCCCATCCCTAACATTCCCACCTTTGCTTATGAATATTCTTATACATCATTTTATTCTCAATTGTCTGGGCACGCCCCCTCCTGTACAATCCGGCTCCATCCCCTCAGACTGTCCTATCAAAGTCTGTGAGCAGAAAGTGATGAGGCCAAACGTTTCCTAAGACAATTGGAACAATCCAGCTGCGGTCCTTTCAATGCCTTGAGAATCCCCAAACAATTGGAAAACCCAAACTCCCTTTCGTCCTGAGAATTCCTCGTTCAAAGCATTCCAACATGAACACAATCAGCTTACTTGCAACATTGTTTAGTCAGCCACCGATTGTGCAAGTTCTCCCACTTAAAATGATGACAGAGGTCTGTAATTTTCATCATAGGTACATTTCAACTGTGAAAGACAGAATGTGAAAAAACAAAAATCCAGGAATTCACTTTGCAGGAATTTTAAATAATCTATTTGTAAATTATGGTGGAAAATAAGTATTTGGTCAACCATTCAAAGCTCTCACTGATGGAAGGAGGTTTTGGCTCAAAATCTCACGAAACATGGCACCATTCATTCTTTCCTTAACCCGAATCAATCGTCCTGTCCCCTTAGCAGAAAAACAGCCCCAAAGCATAATGTTTCCACCCCCATGCTTCACAGTAGGTATGGTGTTCTTGGGATGCAACTCAGTATTCTTCTTCCTCCAAACACGATGAGTTGAGTTTATATCAAAATGGGCACATGGATGATACAGCAGAGGATTGGGAGAATGTCATGTGGTCAGATGAAACCAAAATATAACTTTTTGGGTATAGGTTTTAGGATATGATGGCAAACATATTGATCGGGACATTCTTAGTTATTATGACTGTTATTATTAGACTGTGACATTTGTCAACGATTTGAAGCAACATTAATATGTTTTCGACAGGGTCATTTTCACTTTGCGCTACTTTTTATATAAATGAAAAGTTCTATACTAATAAACATTGATTTGATTATTTGTTGCGATTTGATCAAAGTCGTCAATTTTTGGAAATTCATAGTAGGGTTGTCACTTCCAAAACCGATATTGAGGATTGGTCGATTCTGATATTGTTCTGATACATCAGCAGGAATCAGACATAACCGTTGCGTTGAATGTTAGAAAAGGTTTGACGAGTGAAATTAGTCAAACACAACAATGATAGGTATGAAAACACTAGCCTATTTATTATGAACTGACTGGAATGGACTTATGCTGTGTTTAATTTGAAGTGGAATGGTAAATTTTGTTTCTGGTGACACCTAGTGGCCACAATAAATCATGAATTTAAGCTAGTGATGCAGTAAGTTAAATGACGCGGAAAGGTTTGTTACTGGATGTTTTCTAATACGTGTCTGCCTTTGAGACTTTATATTTGTAAGTAATATGAAACTTTATGTTGACAAATGTGCTGTTTTAGACTGAAATATTGTTCAATTATGGACACTTATTACGTCTGTTTAGCTTGTGTGCTATTGTGTGCTTAGCTGTTGTGTAGCTGCTAGCTCCTAGTAGCCTATAAGCCTACCATGTCTATATTTTGTACAAATACAAAAAATACAATAAAAGACCAGCCTTGTGTGCTTATTGGTGGACCTTTAGATGTTAACTGGCTGTCCAGATTTAAAAAATAGGACTGCTTGTATCGGACCTTTTACATGCAATCCGATATATTTGGATAATAGTTTTTTGTTCATATCGGACATATATCTGAATCGGCTCTGGACACCTATAATTCAAAGTGTTGCAAGCATGAGCGTGGCCATGGCTTCTTACGGGTTAGGTTAAAATGATGGTGAGTTAAGTTGGACAACAGGAAGGAGTCAGTGATTCCTTGCATTGTCTCCATTAGATCCAAACCCCTTGGCAGGGGTATCATCCCCTTCCCCCAAAAACATCTCAATCAATGATATCACTTAACCCCCAAACTCCAGACGGAACACAAAGAGCGCACACATGCTCACGTTAATTCAGTGGAATGCTGCTGTGTTCGCCGCAGCCGTGGGGGTTCGGGAGGGGCGCCCAAAAAACGGCAAGGTCAGACGAGTATCACCATTTTCAAAATAAAAGTTGACAAGCCCCGAGTAATTTTAGAAGCTGCATTTCCTGACCTTCTATCTAAAAAAGCATTGGAAACACATTTAGCAGCGTTTCAATCATCTCCACGTCTATCCTCTTACAATGTTTGAATCAAATGCCAGCACTTTCATACATTTAAAGATGATTAAAATGTAGTGAGTGAATGAGTGAAGTAATGCTTGCCATAACTGAATGATGATAGGAAACAATAAATGTTTTCATTGTCATATCATTGCACTTTTAAACACGCTCAGTGGTTCTCAAACTTTTTTTTTTTACCAAGTACCACCTCAGAAAACCCTTGGCTCTCCAAGTACCACCATAATGACCAACATTAGAATACAGTAGCTTAGTAGGCCCAAGTATGTACTAATAACAGAGGTTTTATTCAACAAGTATATGTATTATTGTCGTCGGCCACTGTAACATTAGACGCAGTATGAACAGT